>NC_135082.1:3205000-3505000 GCF_051107435.1 Chaetodon auriga
TTTTGGTCTCATATTTGGACTGTATGTATCAGGTCATCTGATCTCTGTGTGCACCACAATGATAACTATTTTATGAAAATTATTTATTTATAAATTCAAAGGGATGTGCCAGAGTCTAAATTTTACGATATAATTATTGCAGCCAGAAAATGGCACAGTAAATTATCATGATGTCCATTAAACCTTCCTACTTTTTACAGCTGAAATATAATCAAATGACTACACACCACCTTTGTCGTGGATTTCATCAAACCTAAAAAAAAAACAAAACACTTATATTAACTGTATACATTCTGCCAACTTTAATGGGTACTGTCAAAGCATGAATATAAAATACACTAAAACAACACAAGCATGTTGGATGTTGAATGTTTAGAACAGCTGACACAATTACTTTGAATGCACCATCTTAAATTTAATACATCTTACATGACCTGATTCCTTTAGAGTGTTACTGATTAATATCATTTTTACACAGATTTACCATTGCACTTATAGAACACTGTCACACTTACGATGGACAGTCAAAAAAGAGCCTCAGTCTTTGGCTTGATCTTATTTGCATTTCTCTACATTATCGTTTTTTGTAGCAATACTTTACTGTAACTGGAGAGGTCTGTGGAAAGCGTTATGAAGTGGGGTTGCCCTTCATGTGTTAATTAAGGCTCATGTGAAGTCATTTAAATAAATGTTAATGTCACACTCCAGCCTGAGCAGTTGCAGCCAATGAACCAACAGCACTGTGGTAAAAGGTCCATATGCCTGCAGTGTGGACGCAGCTAGCTTTGCTCACACAAAGGCTAATGCTAGCTGAATTTAAGCCAGCTTTTTTATGGCTCAGCACTAAAGTGGAAGCTCCCGGGCATTTTGTCTCCATCCTGCCATCCTCTCATCAGCAGTAAAAGCCCTCCATTTACAGGACACAGAGCTGAGAGGGAATGCAGTGTGCCACAGGGCAGCGGTTACACAGACAGATTACCTGCAAATCCCACCCAGGGGGAATGGAGAGCAGCCACATCAGCAGACTGCACGCTACACACACACACAGACACACACACACACACACCTTAGAGTAAGAGTAACCACACCACAGCACATAGGGCCTAGCCACTTCATTCCTGATGCAGGATGGGAAGAGGGTGGTGCTGATGCAGTCTGACTGGATAATGTGAAATCTGAGTGGACTACCAGGGGAGCAGAGGGTCCACATAAGGTCAGGCAGGTGGTGGAAAGTTCTAATAATGGTTGAATGTAACGTCAAAGGTCCTCATGTTAGGGCTGGACCATCTGCATGCTAAAACCTGCTGGAAGAGGGACACAACAATGTGATAGAAAACATGGGTTCTGCTGCCTGAACTCAGAAAGATATCTGACTTATTTGTTATACCCTGCGGATTATTGTCTTTGTTTTAGCATATGGCCCTCTCATGATTGCATAGGAAAATGTGTTAAAGCTGCAACCACCAATATCTTTTATCAGTGATGGGTCAATTATTTGTTTTGCGAAAAAACTGCTCGTATGGCGACAAACCCACTGAGAACTCACTCTACAGTTTCCCTCAGTTTGGGAAATTTTAGGATCTTTCATCACATTATTTTGGTTTTATTGCTTGCAACCCAATTAAAACATCTTGAAATTAACATTCTTGTTAAAAGTTTTGTACTTTTGGTGCCAATTTCTGTCGGTGATAGTATTCACCAAGATAATTGCTTCTTTTAACTTTCAAATGCCAAACATAACTCTGGAAAACTGGGCATCTCCTTTCTCTGTTGGAGGTGCAACAGGTACAAATGTCAACCTGCAATGACCAATGAGTTGGTGTCACAATCAATCTCCTTTTTCCTCTTCTTCAGCCACATTTCTGTTTTCCCAGTCCCGTCAGTGCTATTCTCCACTTATCCACTAGATGCCCTCTGACTTCCTCTCTTTTCTCCATTCCCTGGCTGCCACACCCAACCACACACCTGTTCTCACTTCCAGTTACAGTCGTTTGCATTTGGGTCCTTCTTTGAAGTCCCGGCCTGGCAGTTTGTGGTTGCTTAGACCTCAAAGAAACAATGATAACGTGGGACAAACCATTCTACAAAGAATCAGGTACTACATAATAAAATCACATGAGTCCAGACAATGTTTTGTTGTGTGCAGTGGTTTGCTCTGTACTGACACACAGTTATTATGGGAAGAAAATGGTCATCATTTACTGTTCCGTAAATAATCAGTGGTCACAAAAACAATGACGTAGATTGAAAACGATTTTCACTTCTTGTAATGTAAATCTTCATCCTTTAATAACACAGACAAGGTAAACTCACATTCAGCAGAGACATTCATACCTAAACCTTTGTGCCAAACCAGTCTTCTGGAGAATGCAAGACCAGTTTTACTTTCTGAGTTGTAGTTCAGCTCTGTATATATTTGTAAGTTGAAGCAGCCAAAGATCCTCTTATCGCTCAGCAGGTATGACCATCAAGATGATCTGCAAGGTTCTGTTGAAGGAATCTGAGGACACAAAGAAAACCATACAATGTTATCATTTTACATGTTCTAGATAAGGTGAAATGTTTTACATATCTCAAGCTATTAAGAATGTGTGGCGGGGAAAAAATGTATGGATGTTTTAAATTCACAACAAACATTTATTAGGCTGTAAGAACCTGGGAATGTGCATGTTTTAAGTTCATACAACAGAAATGAGATACGATTAGCAAAAATGCACAATCAGTACATTATTAGTAACAGATTATTGGCATTGCAAATGAAAATGCTGTTCAGGACATTGCTACTATTGGAATTTTGCTTCACTTCCTTCCCATGATTTTCTTTGAGTTTTTGTGCAGTGCAATGTGTCCATCAAATTGGACAAAATTCAGAACAATCAAAGGGTTCTCCACGTGTAGAATGCCACATACAACCTTTGACTTCAGTTAACAAGCTTTTGGATGCTGTTTTAATGGCAAACATGAGGAAAGGAAAGACTTCTGAAATGTTACTGCTTCTCAAATTTCTATGTGGTAGCAAATTCCCTTGTGACCTTCCAGGGTTGAATGCTCAATGAAAATTTTTAGCTTTAAGTTTTACAAAAGCTATTTGTTAATCGAGAAAATTAAGACCATCTTCAAATGTTAAACCCCCAGATATTCACTTCACAGTTACATAAAGCGAATGAAAGCACAAAATAGATGCATCTGAGATGCTAAAATAAGTAATAAATAAATTTCCTTGATAAATGACACGAGCAATTACTTGATTATTAAAATTGTTGACATTATTTATTATGTGTCAGTGGATTAACTGATTCATCACAAATCCATCTTTTCTATTGTCATATGCAGTTGAGCAGTTGAATGTAAATTCCCATTGCATCACTAGTAGTAATGATTAGCCTACCTAAAGCCCTCTGAATCCACTTTGGTCTGTTGTCGAAGTAAATGAAGATATAGTAGGCGGGGATGCCAGTGAGAGCGATGACAAATCCAATCCCTGTGTTGACCGGGTCCGAGTAGAGAGACAGGAAGACCATGAAGAAGCATGTGAGGCAGAACACCACTGGGATGAAGAGCGGGACCTGTGGACAATTACTCTATTATTGTATTATTAATATACTGTATGCTCTGTAAGCAGATACGAAGATTTGCATGCATCTTTAAGGAGTAGTAAATTTTAATTCCTTTGCTCTTAAGCATCACAAAAGATTTTCTCAAGGTGAGATACTGTGGAATACATGGAAAGTGTGTGACATGTATTTTGGTTAACAGTGTAGCACAAGTCCAGATAGGATTCAGTACAACTACAGCTGTGCACAAGTGTAGAAACACTCACCTTAAAGGGTCGGGGGAGGTCAGGTTTTGTATATCGCAGGTAGAGTAAACCCAGCACCACCACACCAATGAACAGCCACCGCAGGAAGCTCAAGAAATTCAACAGGCTGTAGATGTCTCCCACAAACAGCTGGAGCATGGTCATAGGGTACTGCACACCACAGTTAAAAAAGCTTTGTATGAAAATCTGTTATCAGGACGCCTCCAACATAGAACAAGTGTTTAACCATATGTCAGCATCCAAGGTATATGCAGGTAACCAGAGCTACAGCATTATGCTTTGCACCACATTACCAGTGAGATGACTTGGCTTGCAGGGCAAATGATAATTAGCATGATGAGTCATATTTGTTTCAACATTAATATCCATGTTGTAATTATAAATGTTTATTAAATTGTAATTACCATTGTTTCTGTCAGTGGCTGTTATTTCAAATAAGGGCGTTATTGACAGTGTTGTTAGTGCTGTCTAATGAAAGTTATTGATTGTTGTTGTCATTGCAGTAAACTGACCAGTATGAGGACAGCAGCCAGTGGAGTGTGTCTGCGGACGTGGATCATAGACAAAACCTCAGGGAGCTGTTTTTCACGAGATGCCACGTAGAACATTCTGGTGAACACACAGACACACAGAGACACACACACACACACACACACACACAGAGACACACACAGAAATTTGAACCAAAATGACAGAAGAAAATTGAGTTAACACCGTAGTGATTGATTGTGTGACTAAAGCAAGCTCATTTTAAATATTGGCTCACGTTCACTCTGTGTTGCCATTATGAGATTATTTGCTGAGAATGAATTTGAGCATGAGCTAAACCGGGAACTCTGATATCAAACAGGGCGTCAGGATGTGTGGGCTGGTTTCTCATTTTCATGAAGAAAGTCTAAGGTGCAGATCACTATTATCAGGAATCGGCACTGCTCAAAACAGACAGTGAACTAGTGCAAAGCCCACTTGTACAATGTAAAAGAAGATTGTTTACTGTCACATACAATCATACTCAGTCCCACATAGTGAAATTTGTTCTCCTTGAGGAGCAGTAGGCAGTCACTGTGTGGTGCCCAGGGACCAACTCCAGCTCTTAGCCCTGACAGGAGGACTGACATCCATCCCACAGGTGTTCTGCCTCACTTGCTGGAATCACAGTACGCACTGTAAATTCTCAAATAGAGGCTTTATTTGCTTCAGCTGTGGGGCTGTATTAGATACTGGATATCTGTGTTCATATTTTAGTGAGAGACTTCTGTGTTTATCTCCCGGTTTGCTGGTTTTGGATGTTTATGGATTTGTAAAGCTACTGCCAATGATACACTTCCTGCACAGATATTTCCCAACAGCCTTTCCATGGCATCATGGCATGATCCCTCCATTTCCTGTGTAGTGTACATTTTCACTGATGTTTTCTTAACAGTGCTTGAAAAAAGTAAAGTAAAAGTAAAAAGCAGTAAATGTGATTGGAAATAATTAGTCAATGAAAACAGTATTTCCTCAGTGCAGCAAATGAAAAGATACAACACGTTAAAAGATATACCTCAATTTACCATGAGTCATTGTGTTTGGTCATCATTATTTGAAAGACAAGGGTTTGAGACAAAGGTCAGGAAAAAGGGAGCATCTGTACCTTGACAAGGCAAAGAGGCAACCATTCATGGAGCCGTAGCAGGACAAGGCCACAAACACTGGCACCGCTATGGAGAAGTTCCCCATCAGCCTTTCTGCAAAAGTCTGTGACAGGTAGAAGCAGAGGGAGGCACAGGAGGACCAACATGAACAAGAGGAGCACTTCAACACTTGATAGACACATTTATTTGCTTTCTTTTTTGAATATGCTTTTGTTTTCGGGGCATTTTCTGCTTTATTTCGTAATGACAGCTGAGGAGCAACGAGAGAAAGGGGACGCTGCAGCAAAGGACCTGGAATCAAACCACTACAGTCAGGACACAGGCTTCAAACACGGTACATGCTCTACCAGGTGAGCTGGTCTGCGATAAATAGTCGCTGGCTTGTTGTAAGTAGCTAGTCCATCAAGAAATAGCTCCAACATGAAACCACAAATTGTCATAGTTACATGTCTCTCTGAGCATTGATCAAACAAGAAAGGTTTATTATTAAGCTTCAGAGGTGTTGACAGGTGTGTTTTGGACAGAGACAGGATAGCAGCGTCTCTGAGCTGCCCCATCTTTATGCTAATCTATGATAACCGTGTCCTGACTTCAACTCTGTACTCAGCACACAAGTGTAATGCCCAAAATGTTAGGTTATTCTTTAAAATGGCTCTGCTGTGAGTATATCAGTCTCCAACTATCAGTTTATTGAATTATGGTTTGTCTTATTTTACTAACTGTAGCTAGTTAGATGGAATTAGAGCAGTTGACAGGGCTGCTGGCAGCAATTGTCATAAATGGGTCATGCAGAAGTGGGAGCAAAAGCTGCTTATTATTCATGAAGCCATTCAGTGCTGATTAGTCACAGTCCACGCTTGTATGGACGAACACGGACTGAGGGGAAAACGGGGAATTTATCTTGTACATATGAATTTGTAGTTCCACACAAATGGACACTGAAATGTTGTTATTTAAGATCATTTTTAGCCATCCACTGTATAATGAGGAAATACATTTTAGTATGTTTGAGTTCTATTTTAAAATATTCGGAACAGAGCAGTGAGTTATTGAAAGTATTACAGAAAATAGTGAGAAGACTTTAGGCATAAATTATGGTGATCAGATCATCGACTCAGCCAACCTGATTCCCTCGGGCAGATCATTCTAGAGCCTCTACGACCCTGACTGCACATGCTTTATCCCCTTTAGTTTCCGGCCGGGCCTCTGGAACTGACAAAAGACCTCAGGAAAATCTTAAAATCTGTCTAGTAAAATGCATACTTTTTAGTGAAATACCATCGCATTTTCTTCTGGGATCAATATTATCCATCAATGATAGACCAATCAATAGATGGATGAATAAATAAATGTATGGATATCTATCCATCTGTGATATAGATGGAAAGACAGATAGATATCCACACACACACCTTTCTATCCATCCATCCATCCATCATGGATGGAAAGAGATGCATAGATAATATCCACACCTACCTGTCAATCTGCAGTATGTATCAATCTTTCCATCCATGATGGATGCTTAGATGAGGGATGGATAGTCGTGTGGATATCTATCAATCATAGATAGATCCATAAACACTATGAACTGATAGTACTACTGTATAGATTGAACTGAATTTAATGAATTGTGTTCAGACTTTTCTAGTGAGCGTTATACCCTCTGTCTGTTGCAATTAACCCTGACCATGGGTTAAGTTAACAAACTTCAAGTGTTCATTTGTTGCAGAGATGTGTGTATTGCCTGGATAAAAACATGATTAATCAAACTCAAAGATTTATTCAATGATTTCGCAGAAACCAATCTGTGTTAGGTTGTGCCTCGCTCTCCCCTACTTAGAGTGAAATAAATGTAATAACATGTCACATTTTGGGCCTCTAGACTGGGTTTGATTTAATCCAGATGAGGGGTGTTCGTCATTTTTCTAAAACCTCTACTCAATAGCATAAAATAAATTTCCAATTTCCATTATCTTGTGGTTGAATCTTGTTTATGTTATCTAGCTAATGAGTACTTAGCTATAGATTGCTAGTTACTGTAATATTAACTGGTGTGCTGTTTGAATTCGAGCCACTGGGTGACGTTAGCAGTTATTACATAGCCCACCTTTGGTGGCTGGCCTTATTTTCACTACACAGTGTATTTAAGTGAGTGTTTTTCATTCACTGCTTGCCAGTTTGTCTCTATCTTGTGTATCTAGTGTTCTAGCCTCTCATCACAATTCTGGATATTTGTTTTATTTTCTTGGCCTTTGTTGGGTTTTGTTGAACTTTTGACTCTATCTTCTCTTCAAACAGTTTGTTTGCCTCACCATTGCCCATTGTATTGGGATATTTTTTTCTTCTTTTCATTAAAATTACTGAACTCTGACGCTCTAACTCTGTCTTCATTTTGGGTTCTAGCCCTTGTCATCCTGTGCTCTGCATGCACCAGTGTGACACTATTCACAACACCCAAGGCATTCAGAGGATGTCTCTGTCCCAGTCAGGGATCTAACACCCTTTTCCCCCTCTTCATCATATTTTCCAGGGACCCAGCCTCCATAACAACCACTGAAGCTGCCACACTGAAGCTCAGTCAAAATGGTGAACTATTAAACAACAATAACCACAGACATCATCTCTCAGGTGTCTATCAGAAATGAGACAGATGCCATGCTGCTTCCTTAAACATACTGGTGATTTTAAATAGTTGGTGACCTGTCCCTGTTCAACATAGCCAGAGGCTCCAGACAGGGTTGTCTTCTGAGTCCGCTTCTTTTTAGAGACTATTGGCATGACTAAAGCTTGGTTTAGGCTTCTGCGTCGCGGCGATGCCGTACCTACGCCGTCGACGCAGACCCCTACGCGGACCCTACGCCGTAGCCTGACGCGCACCTCCAAAAAATCCTGACTACGCGTCGCGTCGACGCGTAGTGACGTGAACGTCGAGGACTGTGATTGGTCCGTTCAGAACGTAATTTTCGGTTCAGTCGCAGCCCTATGGTCGCAGCACAACAACACCGCCATTTTCAAAGTTTCTGTGGTGAGAGCTACAAGAAAAACTGGACCAAGCCGAAGAAAGAATTATCGAGGAGGTACGCAAGTACGACCACCTCTACAACTCCTCTTCGCGGCAGCAAGAGCCCCCCAAAACCATACAAAGACACAGCCGCACCCCCCTAGCGGCTTGGCGGTGAATTGCGGAGCAACGCGTTCCCTCGATGCAGAACTACGAATGCTCAGTGACGGCGTAGGGTGTACGCCGTAGGTACGGCGTCGCCGCGACGCCGAAGCCTAAACCAAGCTTAAGGGTATCACACCCATTACCATCTGTGGGACCACACACCACATATCCTTATATGCAGATGAAATCCTACTTTATGTGGCTAATGCACAACAGTCTTTTCCTAGCATTTTGTCTATTTTCAGAAGTTTCGATGACATATCGGATTACAAATAAACCGCGAAAAGTCTGCATTTTTACCCCTCCATGATTCGATGAGAAACATTACCCTCAGGTATACCAGTGGTTAAACAATCTAAATATGTGGGCATTGAGATTTGTGCATTATTGCAGACCATTGTCAAAATCAACTATGAGAATACCCTGTCTAAAATCACTTGTGATCTTGAAAGTTGGTCAACGCTGCCAAACAAGGGCCTATACTCTTTTGAAGAGCTCTCTATCCAGTTTAATTTGCAACCTTCCACTTTTTATTTCTATCTACAGTTGAGGACAGCCATGAAGACCTATGGGGTCCCTTGGCAGGCTCCACTTGAAGTACACCCATTGCTCAAAGTGTTGCATAGGACTCGGGGAACAAGAAGAATTGTTTCTAATTTATACGGCTACATTCTCGAGGGAACTTATCTCCCACTGCCAGTAGATTCATTATGGAGGATAGATATCCCTGACCTTAACTCAGCTTTTGATTGGGTTGGTGTTTGGGATACAGTTAAATGATCGTCCATAAATCCTGACCACCAACAGATTCATTTGATTTTCATTCACAGGACGTATATGACTCCACGTAAACTTCATAGTATGAGACTTAAAGCTGACCCAAATTGTACACTATGTCATATAGGTGCAGTTGGTACCTTTTATCATATGATTTGGGAAAACCCTGGTGTAGCCAATTTCTGGAAGATGGTGAATGAAAATCTGTACAATTTATTACATATCCCCATCTGTACTGATTTTAAATAATCTCTCTCAGCTTCATTTACAAAAGGCTCGCAAGTGAGTGCTTTTGGCCGGGCTGACAGCTGCTAAAAAGATGGTCACAACTAGGTGGAAACCTCCACACATACTTACTCGACGGCAATGTGTGCTCACTTTTATAGATACCGCTTTGGACTTTGGACCCAAACAACAGAGAATCTCAAAGGCGTCTTGTTTTAACACCCCTCCTTTTTTTATGTGTGTGTGTTCTTGTCTGTTAATTTTAATTTTAATTTACAATTTAAAACCTTATTTTATTCATAATCTCCCTGGTCCTGTTCATGTTCATGTTCATGTTTGTGTTTTTCTTAATTCATGGTTCCCTGTTTCGGCTCTATAATTTGCTACCTGTGCTAACTGTTGTAGACATCTTTCAGTGTTACATACTGGCTCATTCATAAGGGCTGCAGCAAGCTGCTTATGTCGTTACCAGTTACATTATTGGTTATCACTCTGTGCTCCTTACTGCGGATATGTACTGCGTGTATTGTGTAAGTATGTATGAGTATGTTTTAGGGTAGGCTGTGAGTGAGATGTGCAGTCTCATGTATGCATACACATATGTAGGTGTGTCAAGTTGTCTTGGCATGTATATTATAGTGACTTAGAGTGACCTTATATGTGTGCTCTATATGCCATTTGTTGGCGCACTAGTAAGAAGTCCTTGTGAATAGTGTTTTGTGTTATTTCTTTCTCAGTGCTGTGTTGTTAATTATTGATTGTATGTCTGCATCTGTAATAACAATAAAAATTTGATCACGAAAAAACTAGTTGGTGACCTGGTCAAACACAGTGTAGCAGACCATCTGGTTCCTGTCTAATCTTAAATTTGTCAATATTCAGCCACAGCCAGTCTCCTCTCCTATCACAGAATCCCTACAGCTGATATGAGCTCTTTTTAATGTCAGGTCATAGGCTAACACATCATGTTTGATTCATAATATGATAATTAAAAATAATTAGCATTTTATGTTTTTAGTTGAAATGTGGCTAAAAAGCACAAGTAGTGTGCCAACACTGACAGAGGTTTGTTCTCTGAATTATATATTTTTTTGTCCGCCAGTCAAAACAGGAAAGGAGGAGGCATTGCAACCATTTTTTTTCTGCACAGTTTGTGTGTAAAGACATTGACCTCTGTAAATTTACAGATTTTTTGTCAGAATGTCTTGTTCTTGAGCTCAAAGCAGAATTATCAGTGCTCATCATTACGTTGTATTGGCCACCAAGATATTCATTGTTGTTTATGCAGGAATTCTCAGAGCTGCTAACATTTGGTATCACTAGATATGACAGATTAATCCTGAATGAAGACATGAATATTCATATGAACAAAACGGAAGACTTCAAAGCCATGGAGCTTATGAATTTACTGGACTACTGAACTTATACAACATATAAATGAAGCCACTCATCAGCATGATAACATTCTGGACTTGGTAACAAGGTTAAACACTGACAGTGTTTCAGCATTAGAATTACCTATTTATGACCATCTGTGTGTTTTTGATTCCAAACTAATCTTGACAAAGTCTAAAAGGGAAGTTCTGGTTCAAAGACGATTCCTTGATGGCAAGGCTGAGGCAAAGTTCTGTAACATTGTTATTATCATTTGATCACTGCTGACTGCTATTTA
The DNA here is from genome assembly GCF_051107435.1 of Chaetodon auriga. NCBI lineage: Eukaryota > Metazoa > Chordata > Actinopteri > Chaetodontiformes > Chaetodontidae > Chaetodon > Chaetodon auriga. The sequence goes on from NC_135082.1 coordinate 3,216,295, forward strand.
AATTACATGGTTGAACATTTCAACAATAAGTTCTGATGAAAATAAGGTCTCAGTTCTTGTTCTGTTAGAGTGCAGCCTTTGATACGATTGACCATGATATCTTTGTCAGTCATCTTGAACAGTTGGTCGGTCTTTCTGACTGTGATCATTAGAGAGCATATGTATGTTTCCATAGTTATGTGTACTGTACATCTGTGCTGAACCAAATGATGCTGCAGCTATGACTCCATCAATAACTGTCTTTTGGCAATAAATAAATGGATGAGCAATAATTTCTTGAAATTAAATGAGGACAAAAATGAAATCCTTCTAGTCGGCCCTAAAACAAATCAAGAAAGGCTCTTTAATAATGTGGGGAAATTAACTTGATTAAATATGAAGTTACATGTGTTGGTATTATCTTAGTATTATCTTATCTAAGCTTCAAGTCACACACCAACAAGGTGAGGAAATTTTTCATTTTTCCACCTTGGAAACATAGCTAAAGCATGACCATTTCTAAATCAAAAAGATGCTGGAAAAACTGATTCATGCCAAGCTACATTGGTAACTCCTCCTTTGCCTTCAAGAACACCGCAATAGTGGGAAAATATCGGGGAAGCCAGCTCGCTGAATACTTTTATTTTTGAATAAAAATATAATATTTTATAGACATTAATAATAATCAAAAGCAAACTAAAAATGTATCTCTTCACTTCAGCCTTTAACAAGCTATGACGTCCTGATATGGCCTGAAACTTTTGTGCTTTGCCTCACACTTATGTACTGCTGTACTTCTGTTAAATTTGTATATTACTTAATTTCATGCATTCTATGTACTCTATTTATTTTTACCTAGATTTTTTATTATTATTCTGAGGTTTTATTTTCCATCTTATGTTACCCATTGTCTTTATTCATCCTCATTCTTCCTCACTTCTAACTATCATTGTCAAGTGGGCTTTATTCTCAATCTTATTTTACATTAATTTTTTTTATTGTAATTGCCTGTTTTTATGTCCATTCTGTGTCTTTTCTCTGGGAACCACTCACTTCAAATGCATGTGCTTTCTTTGCTGTAAAGGAGTTTGAGCTGCATTTCCTGTGTGAAAGGTACTATAAAAATAACGTTTTTGAAGAGATAGAAAGGACTTTATTGATCCCACACCGGGGAAATTTAGTCATTACGGCCAGGAAGTTACAAACTATTAGTATTATTATTGTATTATGTGAACATACCTCTAATTTATGCAGTCTAAGATTACTAATTCTACCTTGAAGCCAGCCTCCTTGAGAAAAGTTCTAGACATGAGTTCAACTCTGTAATTAAGTTTGTAATGTAAACTTTTGCCAGCTGTCTGTGAGAAAGGAAGAACAGAGGGTAATTCTTTTATCTCATCATAGCCTTCTAAGAACAGATAAATGCTCTTAACACTTTCCTTAAGGTGCTCCTATCACTCATCGTACACAGGGCAATAAAACTAACTGCATTTGAAAAGACCTGAGATCTCTTAGTGAATGAGTCTTCCCTCACTATAGGCTTACAGTAACAGTGATATCAGTCCTCAGTCTAATAAGCAGCTGTGTCTGGTATTGGGGGTGTCTGTGATGTGATTAGCATTAACAGGGCTGGGCTGAAACAATCACGTTAACAGCTGCTGGGAAGCAGAGCTATCAGAGACACTTCACTAATAATGACATGTTAAATGCAGGAAGGCATCTGTGGTGCTCACATTAGGAGTTAACGTCACTAACAGCAGAGAGGTAACACTTCAACTATATGCTTTCAAGTCACCCACATCTTTCCGCTGTAGGAGGGCCATGGCCAGCTTGAAATGTGAAAAACTAAATATCAAAAATTTGTTGTGGTTGGTGACTTGTTCGGAGTATCCAACCAGAATATTCTGGTTGCAAGACCTGTGTAAAATTCAGTCAGCTTCCGTGGACCTAAACAGTAACTTTCTTATTCTGTTCAATAAACTGTTGTCCACTGCTCACCTATTCCACATTTTGCATCTGGGTCTTATTCAGCCACCAATATGAAAGATATTTTAATAATATCAGATAATCAGTTGTATGCACAGGCTGCAAAGTGCTGTCAAAAGTAACTGAATTTATTCTTGGGTTTGAACATTAGGGCACACTGACCTTGACATTTAATGCAATTTATTTTGTCATTGTCATTTTGTTTAAGAGTAATGTCAAATGTCATCATATAGCATTTTTTCTTCAAACAGCCCCCTCTTCCCAGACACCCACTTTTTCAATGTGACACAGTAACCTTTACTCTGAGGACCTACATTTTACTTTTATCTAAGTTTTTTACATTATGCTGCATGTTGTGACGAGCATGGATAGATGAGATTACATGTTCATGTTTCACCATTTGCAGACACTTGAGACTGTACAGTTTCTCTTGCAAAATACTTTTCTTTGACCATTACACAGTCCTGGTATGAAAGATTTAAATTACTCACATAAAAACACATCAAACAGAAATAAAGTGAAATACAACACACACTCTTACATGTATGTCATTTCTATGTATCATTTACTGTATCATGGTTAAATGAAAAAACGGATTTTAAGTGGATTTATTGAGCATTTTGTTTCTAGTAACTGATTGAAATGCTTTTCATTGTGACTTGAATTTTCCATGCCTCATTAAATTAAATGAGAACACAGAAAACAAAGTGAAGAGGCCTGTGCACTGCCCAGCAGCTGCCCTGCCCAGAGGCACCTGACAGACCCAGTAGTAAATGCAAAACACTGTCATTAGCTGGAGGTGCAAGGGAGCTCTTTTTAATTTTTGAGGTGAGTCAGTCATGCAAAAAGTGTAACTCAATCACCTGTCCAATCACAGCTTAGAGGCGGAACCATGGGTGGACCTGATCTTTGCTGACAGGAACTGATGGCAGCCATAAGCTCTTTATATTAAATGATTTCCTGTGCGGAGTCGTTTACACTTGGCCTCAGGTGACTCCAACAACTCTAACGACTGTCGTTACAACAGCCCAGAGCACAAACGAACCAGCTGGAATCAATGACCGAGATAACGACCCCACAGAGGTTAAATACCTGATACTCCCCACCCGTCAGAACTGAAGAAGCCCCATGAAAGAGAGGCAAAACCTTTTCAAGGTTCAAGCCTTGATGACAAGGTTACAATGTACAAATGGAACAATTTGGCTCTGTCTAGTGATTTTGTGTGTTCTTATTCTGTACTTTCTTACTGCCCTCATGTAACCTAATGAATGTCCTTGTACTGTTCAGAGTTGGAAGATAACATGACTGGTGAAAGCCAGTTTGGATAACAGGAGGCAGACACTTTTCTCTCCTCTCTTTTCTGTCAATGATGTCTGTTGCATTAGATCCACGCCTAAACACTGACACGCAGGTTGCTTATCACATTCCAGTAGTAGAGTACAGTAGTAGTAGTAGTAGTAGTAGTACAGTAGTTGGGCTCTCCACGTCTTGGTAACTGGCCAACTACATTGAGTCCAACTTCTGCTTGGGGTTGGGTGAAACCCAAGAAGATAAATGTGAACTTGTATCAGAGATCTGTGCTCATTCTGACAGAGATCCTGTGAGAGCTCTGTCATTCTGAGCCCAGTGCTGCTATACATCAGCTGTGACCTCAATAAATACTTCGGCTGTGATTTCTCCGGTCTGTTCTTGGGTTTCCAATAAAAGAATTGGGGCTAACACAAACGTATCCAAAATGTAGTCCAGTTTTAACAGACAACTCAGTGTCTGTTCTGTTCTTTGGAGACTTTGGAGGTAAAAAAAAAAAAAAAAAAAGGGAAAGTAAAAGCTACAAGCTTCTGCTCCATGAAATTAATTTTACCCTTCTTTTAAAGGGACCTGATCAGTCTTCAAGTTTCAATTCATTCAGAGCAACTTCCCAACAAAGAATCTGTCAGGCTGGCATCCGCTGATCTCTTGCTGACTTTTCTTGGTCAAAATTCCACTTTTACACTATGTCTTTCCAATGTGTATTGCGGAGCAAAGAATCGTGGAGTTTAATGATTTGAGTAATTAATTTTACTTGATTAATTTAGCTTTTCCACAGTAAATATTGTAGATACTGTATACAATAATACAATACTACAACTACTGAAGGTAAAATGGATAATAATTTTATTTGGGCAATATATTTAAGACCTTTCCATCTCAATTAAAACATATTAGTGTTACTTACCACAGCGACTGCCTGCGAGGCCAGGAGCTCCTCTGCTGACATCACAGTGTAGTATGCCACGTTGGTCAGCACATAGCAGGAAGTCACAATCGCCATGGAGATACAGATAGCTAATGGCACAGTCCTGAGGGCAGGAGGGATAATAACAGAAGCAGTACACTGTTATTCACTTGTGTGTCTCACCTCCATTTCACCTCTATTATAACCTCTGCCTTTCTTGTTTTCTGTGCTTTCTTCTCATGGAAATAAAACAGTGGGAAGCCACTCAGCCGGCTGAAAAGATGCTGATCTAACAGATTTAATCTGGAAAATATTAAAATAAATAATAAAATAACAGCTGGAATTCAAAGGCTCAGATTTATCTGTACTGTAATGTCTCACATGGTAAATTCAGTATAATGTGTATTTATATCGCTGCTGCTTTCACTTTCTGTTTTTAACATAAAAAGCACTTTTTACTGTTCATTAAACTAAATGGTTCACCTGAGAATCCAAAAGTGCTGGTCATCAGGGATATTATAGAACTGGACAAGTGACCACAATGTGCAACAATAACCCAGGTACTGAAACCATCAGTGTCACTTGAACTTGAACTCATAACTACTTGTTCAGAGCTCAGTGCATGACTTACATTAATCACATGTTATGGTGAAGGTTGACATATGTCATATAGTTATTTCCTGCACTAACCCAGTCATCAGCTGATGATGACACTGAGCCCTTAAAAGCTCCCAACAACTTGGTAATTGCACAGTTGACATCTGTGGCTCAAAAGTACATGACCTGAATAATCTGATCCTTGTTAATTCCATTCATATCCTGGTGGTATCTGAGACTCATCTAGATTCATTCACTGATGAGTTAACATTTCTTTAAAATGGGACGTTGTCTTACGTCTTTCTTTATGAAGTCTTTGTTAGATTTATGATATATGAATAGCAAAACTACACCTTTGCTATGAAGATTGCAAAGGAATGCTTTAGTTCTTCCCCCAGTTGTGTGTGTGTGTGTGTGCACGCGCGCGCACACACACACACACATACATATAGATATATATATATGTACATCAGAAACCACCAGAATCTGATAGTCAGATATCAGAAATGCGCCTACATGACACTTTTGATTCTGAGCTGGCTGTAGGTGGATTGAAGTTACACAGAGGAGACAAGGACAAATATGCATTTTATGTTCAGGGACACATCCCAGTTATGTTACGGAAAGATGTTATGACTGCTGACATTGAACTATATTCACCTTCCATTCAGCAAGCCCGCTCTGGCTGTTAGAATTACTATAAAACTATTTTGATAAAAGATGTGAATCTCAAGGTACAGTGACAGGTGAAAGGACATCTTCCTTGTGGGCAACTTGAATATTGATTGGTTTTCTAAAAATAGTCTGTTCCAATGTTTGCTATTTCACCCAGGTTGTGACTCAACCTACAAGAATTTCTATTCACATCAACGATGTCAATACTTCAACCTGTGTCAATCATATTTTCACAAACACACGTAATTTGTGTTCATATACACTATCAGTGGCTGTACAATGTAGTGACCACAGTTTGATTGCTTTAACAGGACAGACTAAGATGCCTCATTGTGGAATTGTTTACTGCAGGTTATATAAGAGATTTAATGCATTTTGAATGATGTTGAAGATTTACAGTGGTCTGATGTATGTCAAGAAAATTATGTAAATGTGACTTTGAAATTTTCATAGATGAGTTCATGAGGCTGGTGGACGTGCATGCTCTGCTTAGAAAAAGGTCTATAAAGGGAAGTAGTGCACCACAGTTAAATGACGATTTGAGATTTTTGATGCTTCAAAGCGACAGTGCCAAGGCTGCTGCTGAAAAATCAGCGTCCCTTTCAGAAGGAAACTGTTTTTGCAAGTTGAGAAGCGAGGTCACCAGGGTTAATTACTTCAAATAGAAAGAACATTTTGATTTCAAAAGATGCATATCTGTAAATGTTAAAAAAAAAAAAAAAAAACTTTCAAAAAAATAATGTGTAAGAAGATGGGCAGTTCCCAAAAATATATGGAATATGCAGGTCAGTCCAAGGTGGACAATTTCAGATCTTGTATACAATTGGATGACATTAACTTGTCTTAGAACCATGTTTTCAGCCATTGTGAGTGAAAACATGTTTTTCTATTTTGTATAGGCTTTGCATTCTTCGCGCAGCTGTCACTATTGGGTTTATCTGTGCAAGGATGCACAGACGTGAAGATTTTTTTTCCTTGTACTATAGACAGTACAGTTGCCTCTCTCAGGCTTACATATATAGTATATATCACTGTCAGAACCTGACCTTTGTTCCAATATGTTCTTGCATCAAGCAGCCAGCAAGGGAACAACAGACGTGTCTAATCTTCAGCAGCCACTTTCCAGGAATCCCAGACAGAAAGGGACCCTGACAGCTACTACAAGCAAGATGGCTCGGCTCTTTCCATCGCGGGCTTTGCTGCCCGATCTCTCTTTCCTTCCCTTTGGGACACCTAGTGTCTGATTATGAGGATGGGGCTCCACATCTGTGACTGTCCTCCACTGTGGCTAGGAGCTCTGCCACAGTGGCAGTCTCATTCTCTCCATCAGTCTGTCAGCCGTATGCTAGCTGCCAAAGGATTTCAGGATCATTGCATTGTCAGGAAGGCCTCAGATCTTGCCCATCGTGATGCCGGCCAACCCAGACCTGCTTGGGGTCTCTTGGGCAGGGACTTTTGGACCATGAGGCGCCATCCAAATGTCCCTCACTGTGGCCTCGCTTCATGGATCTCTAGTTCCTGAGAGAGGCAGTGTTTTCTGAGACTGGAAAACTGAAAGTGGCAGCATCCAGCTTTTCACCAGAGTACAAAAAGACATGCAAAAAGGTTCCTTCCCTGTCCTGCCAATAGAGCAGACCCCAGCTACTACATTTCTTCCCAAGGAAACCTTTTTTGGCAAGTGCAAGCATCTATGGCCACTACACCCAGTTTTCTTTACCTGGAGCTGGGAACTAACAATAGGTTGTGACAGCTGTCCGGAATGTCGCCATGCCAACAACAGCGGCTGCATTCAGGATTATGGCGTGACAGACGTTTATGAAGAGAAAGATCTGGTTGCACATGTCTCAGCTTCCTCCATCATCATCAGACAGGAGTTGCTGGATTATTCCACATCCTTCAAAGGATGGATTAACCAAATGTTGCTTAATGCCAGTGTAGAACAGAGCTCAGGTCCTGACGGTGTTATATACTGTACATGATGACCTGACCAGCCATGTAAACAAAAACTTCATGACTGCATATGCACAGGGATAAACCCAATAAGCTGGATAATAATAACTAACATTTTTCATTTGATATAGTCAGCCTGGATAAAGTTGAAGAGACATTGCTAGTTAGCTCTAACTGAACATCTTCACTATGTATGACATGGATGGATTTTTTTTTTATTTGCTGCTTTGGAAAAAGGGTAAAATCATACCTTTACTCCCCAGATGGACTCTATGCTAGTTGTTAGTTGAGAAGACAATCTTTAATCAAATCCTAAATTACTTTGTAAAAAGTGACGACTACTGCACAAGCACACCATGCTGATAGACCAGAGCACTCTACCAGCGCTGCACTAGTACACGTGACTGGTCAATGGTTAACATGTATGGATGAGAGGAAACTTGTTGGGGATGTGCTCTTGGATTTTACTGCAGCTTTTGATGTCATTGATCACGGTATTCTAATTGCTACACTCAAATGTGCCTCTCTTGCAGAGCACAACAAGTATTCTTCAATAGCAGTTTTGACAGTTGGATAAATATCTTGCAGTGAGTTGCATGAGTTTCAGTTTTTTGTGAATGGTACCGTATATTAACACCTCCACTGATCCTAGAACCTTCCCTGCATACAAATAGTCATTCGACCCACTGTAATATAAAAATAACAGTTATAGCCGCTGTTTCTCTGTGATTGAGCAAATTCAGATGACCTATTAACAATACAGCAATACATGGATTTAACTTACCGTTCAGGATTATCTACCTCCTCTGTCACAAAGTTCAAATAGAACCTGCAACAAGAGACAGTTATTGTATAACCTCCAATGATTAATGAATGCTAAATCATGTGCAAGGTTTATGCACCAAACTGACAACACTTAAGATTATGTTTGTTGACTGTCAGTCACACACCAAACCTACCATCCAGCATATGCATACATTCCAGAGTAGAAGGCCAGTGGCATTTCTGACAGCTTCACATTGTTCAGTTCAAAGGCATTCTCAAAGTTTCTGGTCTCTCCTGCAAAGACACACACACAAACGAGCAGACATATTTCTTCTTCATGACTGCCTTGTTGAAGCACCATAATTGCTCCTAAATGAAGAGGGATTGTTGCAGCAATGGAATAAATCTGTGCATCTAGTTATTACACAAGACCAGGAGTGATTATAGCTATAATAACAATGATAATAATAATAAAAGTAGGTTTAACAATGAAAAAGATGAATGGAGCAGTACTCAGCCTTATTAGCTAGGAGAAATAGATACCTCTGAACAACACAGGTACTTGAGACAGATTAAAGCACAAATACAACAAAATCAGTAATCTGTTTTATGCAGGAGCTCACAATCATGAGCCAAAACTGCTCTGACAAACAGATAAAACAATCTAATGGTACAATAATGTTGCACTGAATTGTTGAGAGATGTGAATTGTTTGTAATGATCACTGTGTGATAATGCAGATCGAAACATGGAAAAAAGGTCTGCACAGTGTAGCTCCCTTAAGTGCCATTTCATGTCACATCATTAAGTTGCAATAAAGGAAGCTAAAGTCTGCATTGTTTGATCATGCAGACCATGCAGAGAGATGGACATAGATATCACTGGGGTCTAGGTAGACCCCGAGGCCCCCCACAGAAACAATGTGGCCCCATAAATTTTGTTTAAGGGCTATAAAAGGTAAACACGGTGTTATGCAACACCCAAAACCCAAAGTATAACAAGATGAAATGAAAGGAAATCAAATCAATTCATGGTGAGAATTTTTTAATAAGTATTAATTATTTCTTAATTCTTAGTTAACTTATTAATTAAAAAATGATTTCTTTTTAGTACTTTAGTACTGATGAGTCAGTGTAAAAACTGTTTTCTAATTTGCCTCATTTGCTGCTATCAATAATCTCTGTTAGCCCTTTCAATGCAACAAGACAATAATAATAGGCATTATTTAAAAAAATGAAATGAAATGAAAAAAAAACTGTTTTGTACTATTATCCTTGCTGTAATCATGTGGATCTGGTTTTGTTATTGGCTTTAGCTGGTGTGCAAGTCAAGAAATGTGAATGATAATTATGATAGATAATGTTAAATAACCTTGTACATGATATGTAATAACAATTGCAGTTCATTTTACAGCTGAAATGAACATTCAACAATATTGAGTAAATAGTTATAGACAAAGTGAGGTCCATAACTGAGGGATGAGCTGTGATCCAGGGCCTCTTACCCACCTACTGTGAGGACATTGTGAAATGCCTGAGTTGTTCCTTGCTGTGAGCAGCTGTGTATCACCGCCTGAAACGCTCAAGGTTATATTTACAGTGCATGTTGTTTTGTGAGACAAAGGAAGCCATCTTAACTGCTGCAGCTGAGCGCTCTGCATGAAGTCGGAGGCTGTTCCTGGGCAGCAAGAAACATATATACATAAATATCCTACAGACGCTTGAGGGTCAGGGCTTGAGTAAAGTACTCAAAGAGGCTATTAGATGTGATGATGATGATGACGATGGTGATGATGGTGATGATGATGATGACGATGGTGATGATGGTGATGATGGTGATGGTGATGATGGTGAAGATGAAGGTGTCTTACCTTTGAAGAGCTGATACATTCCTGGCACTATGATGAGGGCAATGGCCAGCAGCTTGCTGAAGGTGAGGAAGATTTGAATCCTTGCTGTCCATGTGACACTCACACTGTTCAGATAGATGACAGAAGCTACAGGGACAGAGAAAAAAGTCATGTAATGGAGTCTTTTACTGTGTGGTGGAAATATTGAAAATCAACGTGTCAATAGTGTCTGTGCCTCATTTGTTTGCAACCATAGAAATTGGTCATCTCAACTCATTACACTTAGCACATACGCTTGATTGAGGATGGTGGAGGGACATGTGGCATGCCTGACTTCACCCAGCTCAAACATAGAACAGGATGTGAATACCTTTCTGCACCATGTGACACTGAGACATGCATCATTATCCAACTAATTAAAACCTTAAAAATCAGCCACGAGTGTGGTTTTATCATGCTGGACATTGTGTTTCTATAGGACAGTTTGATTTTGGAAGAAATGTTGCCTACTTCTTTTTCCTGCTCATCTGAATTTTTCCATGAGCTATCCACCTCCAGCAAATGTAACTGTAGGCTCCATTACACATCTTTGCACAGTTGCTGTGGTGACTGTTCATGCTGTGGTATGTGTTTTTATTTAATGGACAGGTTTGGTTGGATAATGATAGTCCTGAGTCTTGTTGACAGCTGACATCAATGTCTCCTGCCTCCCCCTCTGTCCCAAACTGCAAGTTTAATACCTCTTATCATGCAATTGGTCAAAAAGATAAAATCATCCTGACACATTGTCACTCAGATGTATTAATTTAATGGTAGTCTAGGTATACGTACTTATGCCGACGGCGGTGGCCAGTTTGATAGCAAAAGGGGGGATGCTACAGGGCATGAACAGAGGCTCCAGGATGTACTGGCCAAAAGCCAGAGAGATAACTGCCATCCCCGCAGGCCTGAAGGATACACACACACACACAAAGATGGACACATGGTTGAAGTTCAGTGCAAACATATAATATACTATATTAAATGTATTAATAGAGTTCTAGTAAACAATAGCTTTATTTTGATATAAAATGAAAGGGCGGAGCCATAGTGATGATACACACAGATACTGCAGCTGTATGGAGCATTTTAGTATCTTTCAGCTCATTGTATTGGTTTTACAGCTCCCAACTTCAGCGATACAACTCTGATAAACCCACTGTACACTACCTGCTCAGCACTAAACAGCAGACAAACACAGTTAGAAACCAGCTGGCGAACATAGCGGAGCATTTGGCAGCTAAAGAAATAGATATTTTTCTCAGGAGTTGGTGGAGACCAAAAACAGAGCTTCAAATGAATGATTATGATGTTCTGTGTCTGCTGGATTTGCAGTTCTGTTACCCTCTAGTGGTCTAAATCAATTTATACAGCTTCAATGTATGTGGTATAAATATTCAATAGTTTTAATATACTTTATCATTTACTTAAATGATGACACGCAAAGTGTTCCCATAATCCAGTATAAGCTTGGCTTCAATAAGAATCAAATAAGGTTGGCCAGTCCCAGAGGCTCATCTTATGGCACATCAGTATTTCCCTTTTCATTTCCCACAACAGCCACTGTGCTGCTGCAGCCGGGGAAATCTCTCTTTGTCTTCCCCATTCTTGTTTTCATTCTCTGCCTCTGCTCATTTCCCATGGTTTCCATTCAGTCCCGCTAGCCTGAGGCCAGCATAAAATTGGGCAGCTTAAGGATAGCCACTAGACTGTTTATACTGCTTCGCCCTGGCTGTGTACACACACAGCTGCACATGGAGCATTTTCTCACCTCACTGGTCTAAACTAAACTCTGTCTCCCACCTCACAAGGTCACAGTCAGACAGTATCTACTGACAGCCCTACCTTAATTTGCCTGATCTAACAAATCTTCTGAAACAGATATCAGATATTTGGGAAACAAATCATCCTCCAACATAACATGTGTACATTTGTTGAATTGGACTGATTTTCCTCTTTATAACAAAGCAAATAAAGCAAATAAATATATACTGAATATTCAACTGTCTCCCCACTCTGAAAAGTGTTCTCTTTCATGTTGGATGTCTTTCATGTAGTTTGTGAAGTCGGCTTTGGGTTGCCTTTGGAATCCATTGTAACTGCTGTGGATCCTTTCTGTACCATTTGAGCCTTCAAGTAGACAGTGTTTGACACTCAAACAATAGATTTTTGGTGGAGCATTCCTACAACTACAGTTAGTGCCCCGTCAAATTATAAAGTGGCACAGTGAAATTTACTTGAAGGTCCTCATGAAATAAGTGACATTGGAAGAGTAATGATGTGATGGCTAATTGTTGACTTCTGGACAGTAAACCAACACACTTAATTCAAGGGAATGTACCATCGACTCCTGTGGCATGACTGGCTGCACACAGTGCCTGCAAACATGCATGTGGATGTGTAAATAGGCATCAAACAGCAAGCACAGAGCAACATTAACATTCATTTGGAGCCATTAATGTAAGTCCAGTATTCACTCTCTCTCAGCTCTGTTTTGGTCTCCATCAAATCCTGAGAAAAATATCTAACTCTTTAGCTGTTAAATTCTCCACTATGTTTACCAGCTACCCTCTAACAGTGCCGGTCTGCTGTTTGGTGCTGAGCAGGTAGTGTACAGATGGAGTTTAGACCTTTTTTTTACTGAACACAGATGCCTGCAGCTGCTGTGAACCAGGTTCCAGGGAGATGGACAGAGTGAACCAAACAGCAATGAGCTGAAAAATGCTAAAATGCTCCATTGAGCTGAGGGGTAGTGCAGAGTTGGGTGAGAATTCTCTGTGGAGTGGAAGGGGCTCCTTTCAAATGACACGCAGTGATTTGGCCCATTGTTAATATGAAAATGTGGATTCATGCAGCTTTAAGTGTAAAGTTGGGTTCTGTAAACTTGAGTTGAGGAGGCAGACATTACCTTATAGCAATGAGATCAGCCCATAACCTTATGAAAGCCATCCGAGGTCCGAAAGCTTCCATTATATATGTGTAATGTCCACCAGACTTCTTAATGCAAGTCCCCAGCTCGGCATAGGACAGGGCTCCTGCAGTGACAGAGGTGACAGATTAGCTCTGGCTCTGAATCAAGAAGAAAAGCACTGAAGAGTCCCTGGGCTGTTAAACTGTCTCAGCCATCTATAGAAATGTACAGTCCCTCCCTGGGCCTCAAGATCACCCAGATGTATTACTGTGGGAGCCTTTCAGGGTCTCAACCCATAACTTAAGAAAGAAAGATTTAGGTGGACGAATTTTAATTACAAGTTTAGGGAATGTGAATTAAGGGGAGCGGGAAAGGGGTTAAGGAAGGGTATTCAAGGATAATGTGCTTGGACATTTCATTACAGCGCTGAAACTGAGGGATTTAAGGATACGGCAACAATATATGCTGCAATACACAGATGTGCACAACAATATTTCAGTACTGCTTCCTGGAGGACTGGTATTACCGGAAATTACAATTATATTCTGCTATAATGTTTTCTTAGTTACATTGTGGTGACAAACACAAAACACGCCTGGTGCAAACTGGTTTTGAATGAATGAAAACACAACATTTTTGTACCACACCAGAGCCACAGGGAGGAGGTCGGGGTGGATGGAGGCCATACAAAGACCCCAGAGACCAGGGTTCATATCCAGACTCCCGTCTGTGGTTGTGTGTCATGTGTTGTGTCTCATGCTTCAGTTGTTTTAGATGTATGTTTATCTTTTGATTGAATTTAGAGACAGATTTTCTGCTGACACAAAACTAAACTGTGTTTTATAAGGTGCATCACTATGAGCAGTTACTGTTTATTGTATAGTTAACCCTCCTCCTTAATTCTGTTTGCACTGGACATCTGTACTTTTAGTCCTACTGCAATGGACATGTGGACATTTTTACATTTAACTTTTAACATTTAACTTTTAACTGCTTGCTGTGCTTTTAGACTATTTATTGCATGCCTTTTACTTAAAAATTGTGGAATATGCTGGAACTTGTGAATTTTCCTTGGGGATGAATAAAGTACCTATCTATCTATTTATCTAGTATCTTTATTTTATGGATTCTCCTCATCCACCATCTCTCATACTTGCAGCCCACTGTGTTTGTTTTACATTCCTTTTTGTCTGCAGCCTCAAGTCGATCAGGACTGGTTTCATTCCCCTGATCACAATGGCTTGATTAACAGGTTTGGGGACCCTGAGTCAAAACTTTGCTGAATCCAGGTAGCCAAAACTCACCTTCCACACAACACTTTATAAATGGACAGAGATCCAGAAACTAATCAGTACCCCTGTACTGGAGTACTATCTGGCCCAGGTTTTCTGTATGTCAGTTAGGTCGCGCTAATTTGATTAAACTCACAATAAATTAAATAGGTGTTACAAGTAAATTACACGATGGCGACTGATAGTGTAGTTTAGTAGTGCAAATTCCCTAATAGTTTTGGCAAAATAGACAGCGCACCTGGACAAACCTGCTCATAAAACCAGACTTAATCGTGATTTTTAACAACAACAGAGCATGTCTGTAAGGATTGTCATTCATTCAGGTCATGGTACTTCTAAGTGCTTTCCAAAGACAACTGGACTGGCGTGAGGTTCTGGAACAACAAAGCAAATATTAAAAAAAAAGCTGCACACATGAACCAAGCCTAAGCTTGGTTTTCAGTAATTAAGAGTCTTCTTTGCTCATACATTGCATGCTTAACCTCTGCAAGTGAGTGCTTTGGAAAGAAAAGACAGAATGGGTGATGAATATGACCTGTGGTTTTGATAAAACAGTGGTGTTTGCACATACTTGCACCAGAAAACTAAACTAGGTTTTGTTTTTTAAAAAAATCAAACCTTGGTTAGTTTGGGTCTATGAACCTGGGTTAAAGAACATTTTTTAGAGTAAACAACACTGTCGCCAAAAGACTATTTTTAATTTTTTTTCATAATAAAAGAGTATTTCTGAGCATTCACGGCATGCAATAAACAACTTAAACCAGCTTTGTTTGCATCTTTGTTCTACTAATAAAATAAAACCTTTTTGTTGTGTTTTTTTGAGTACGGGTAGCAAGTAAAGCCAAGCTTGAGCTTGGACACAAAAACAAGATCAAGCTTGGTTTTGAGGTGACAGTATTATTTGCACGAAGACCAAGTTTAACTGAGGTGTTTAGTAGAAATGGAGTTTTTTTTTGTTCATAAATGCAACATGAAAAACAAGCTTAACCTTGGTTTGAAGTAATGGAAGAATGTTTTGTCACGACAACAATCTTTCCTTTCTATATGACTTTTAATGCTTTTTTGGAAAGCACCCTCTCCTGAATGGAGACATATGGTGCATCACATTATGGACTTGTGTTAATGATTTTCTTATTTAATCTGTGTGCAGACAGGAAACACATTTTGAAACATTAGGTTCCACCAGAGCCTTTCAATTCAATGTAGCTCCTCTCAAAGTAAGACAGACACCTTCCCATCTACTGATACACCTGTGAACCAACTCACCGAAGAGAGACAGCACACCGCAGGCAATCCATACTACCAGGGACATTCCTATACAGCCTGAGTGCTTCAGGATGCCCTTTGGAGAGATGAAGATTCCTGCACCAATGATGGTGCCAATAATAATGGAGATCCCTCGGAGCAAGGTCACTTTCTTCCCCAGCTCCACCTTCCTGTCATCCTCATCCTGCAGTGTCCCACCGGCATCTGACTGGCTCCCATTTTGAGAAACTTTGTGTCCATTTGCTGCGACTCCTCTATGTTTTTGAGTAGATGCAGACTTTTTGGTCATTTTTAAAACACTGCCCAAAACACACACTCACACACATACAGAAGAACTTTTTTCTTGAATACACTCAAAGTGTGTTACACCTGGGATCTGTCCCCCGGTCGAGCCTGGATCCACTCAGGCTGTGTGACTGGTGCAGGAAGACACACAGAACTGAGAGAACAGACCTTCTCATGCTCTCTCTCTCTCTCTCTCTCTCTCTCGCTCTCTCTCTCTCCCTCCTTGTCATTCATGGCCTGCTCACTAATCTCGCACTGTACCGCCCCAGAGGCCTTCTCCTCACCAAACTTTTTTTCTCTTGTTCCTCTTTCCTTGTTGTTCTCATATGTATTGCTTTCTCATCCTGTAGTTGGCTCTCGATAGTCACCCCCTCCCTCTCTCTGTTTCCGTCAAGCCTTAGTTATTTATTAATTTATTAATTTATTTATTTATTTAAGGCATGTTTGCCTTTTTATATGATAGTGCAGCTGGAGAGGGGGAAGAGAGCAGGGATAACACGCAGCAAAGGACTCTGGCTTGGAATTGAATGCAGGCCACTGCGGGAAGGACAGATACATTAGGCAGCTCCAGCAGGTGAGCTATTGGGGAACCCTTCAGCCTTTTATTTATCCCCAGAGTTGTGGCTCAGTGGGATTAGGTGCTGTGCACAAAAGGAGCGATGACACAGCAAAGAGGGTTCATACCTGGTGCCAAGTCACCTCACCTACTTTCAGGTTTCCGCTCCCTCTCCAGTCTCTCTTTGTCTCACTTTGTTTGCTAAGTGTTTTTAGCCCAAACTCAGATTTGGCACTTTAACACATTGACAAAAGGTGTATAACTTCTGTCCTGAGAGTTCCATCCATGGCAAGTAGACACAAGCTGGGATTGGACGGCAGCCACTTTGGCTAGGTTTTCACAGACTTTGAATCATGGGTGTGGTGTGATATGGTACAAGGAACAGAAACTGGAAAAGTGTTGGCAAACCCTCCACTGTTGATTAACTTGGAACAGATCCACGCCAGTCAGACACACATGTACACACACTTCTTAGAAAGACAGAGAGAGAAGTATTTTTCTTAAATGTTCCTTTTAAAGGCTGGTGGTATGTATATTTTTGATATTGATATCAACAAAAGATCTAAACCAACAACCAAACTTTCTGTACTTTCTTACTTCCCGTCCTTCTCTGTGGCTCTCAGCTACAAGTTCATTGGTCCCTACTGAAGACACATATCTTTAATAACAGCTCACAAATATACAATTTAATTTTAAAAATGCTCAGTAATTTCCTGGTCCCAGCCGATCACTTTAGTTTTCAACAAGCACGTTAGGAGACAGAGCATGTGTTGGGGACTATTTTCAGCGTCAGATTAATGGTGCTCTGTGGAGTTTTCTTGTGAACAAACATGTACATTCAGTGTTACTCATTGTTTGTTCCCTTGAGGTTAAACTGACTTGGCACACAAGTTGCTGTCCTCAGAAAACTTTAACAAAGTTGATTTTTTTTATGTTAAATAATTATGGTTATCTTATATTGTCTAATGTTCACGTGTGGCTTTGTTGCAGTCTTCTTGCTCACTGCCGTTGTTAATAGAATAATGAAAAACATCTGAGGCATCATAAGATGACAGTCAAAAGTCAGACAGGAAAGCAGAAGAAGATTTAAAAGAAATCACAGAATTGCATTTTATTTTCTACCCCTGCGTGACTAGTTGCAGTTTTTGTGCTGTGGTTTTTAAGATTCTTCATGTGAAACCTCCATTACCACGCCATTACAAAGGAAAGAGGAAGGAAGAGTCTCGACAAAATGATCACAGGAAGTCATTTGATCCCGCCTGGAGTGACGCACAGACTGCTGACAGCAGGTATGAATTAAAGACTGGTTGTAGTCATGAATATGGACATAAATATCAACTTGTGTTTCTTTGTTCAAGAAATTTTGTAAGCTTAAATGGAGTTTGGCCACAGTTATTTCATCAGTCAGTCTACAGATTGTTTATTGGTGAATCAATTATCATTTGGTCTAAAAATATCAGAAAGTAGTGGATCCCGATTTCTCAAAGGCTCAATGAAATATCTTCAATTGTTTTCATTCTTTTCTGTCCAATCAATAGTGCAAAATCAGAGTTTGCTATCACATAAGACATGAAACAGAAGCAGATTTTTACAGATGAGAGGATGGAACCAGAAAATGTCCAGCATTTTTTCTTTACAAATGTTTTAAATTGTTAATCAATTATCAAAATAGTTTTGATAATATAATGAATAATTGTAATATAATGAATAATTATAAATTACTTTATCAACTTCAGATTGACTGTCATTCTATTAATCCTAATGGCATGATTTGTTATTACATATCTATATATCTGACTGGTACGGAAGCTCTGAAAGGCAAGGTGGAAAAAAAAAATAAAACGGCCAATGTTTAAGTTTATCTCGTACGTACGAGATACTATCTCGTACGTACGAGATAACTCGCAATTTTTTTTTTTTTTCACCTTGCCTCTCAGGGCCACTGGCTCAGTTATTTTGGAGGAAAAAAAAAATCTGAAACGAGAGGTTTAACCTTCTCAGTTACTTTAACTACAAATATCTGCTGTAAACCACAATGGGACTGAGAGATTTCTCCATAAAATATTTATATCACATAATTTTATATAGAATTATGAATGAAAGCTCCATGTAACAACACGTAGCTGTTCCGCCACTGACAGTATGCCACGTCATCCAGACTGACCTGCCATGCAAAAGTACGTAAGTGTGTACGACGTTGCTAACGTCAGCTAGTCATCACAATGAACTTTACAAGATGCCTGCAAAATCTGTCAAAGATATCTATCAACGATGTTCATCGTATCGTGGATGCCCACTCCCCTGCTCCGAAGAGCAAACGGGAAAAAGGGTTTCATCTCTACATCTCTAGTTACGTTCACCAGTACGAGGATAAGTGATTTATTGGTGACGTTAGCTGACTAGCTGACGTTAGCAACGTGCTAATTTTTTAGTTTTGTGTTTGCTTCGTATGTTCTTTACTGTTACTTGTTGTGCTAACTGTGTTGACTTTATGTCCATTTCAGTGTCAGACAAATATCAGGGCACAGGTGATGTTTCTGGGCTTGATGTCAGTCGAGGGCGGCGATCCCAAACACCGGCTCTTGTCTTGGTTGCTGTGTAACTGTTCCATTCAAACAGTGTTGGCACTGCGTTTGCTGCTAAAACCCGTCTACCTTTGGGGGTATTTCGAATTTGGCCATTTTCGAAATGTCGGCTGCATACCTTCGTATGCTGAGTTACCGAAAATCCCGTCCTGCATATTTTCTGCAGCCACTGTGCACGAAGTTCAGCGTCCTTCGGGAAGCAGTGGAAGCTAAGCTCGCTGTTATAGTGACTTGAGCCGGCACAAAGTGGCACACAACAGTGCTCATTAGAGCCACCCACCGTCTTCTGGAACTTAAAAGTCCCTCTCACATTATACTTCGTCTTCTTTCGTGGATGTTGATTCATTTTTCATTCCTTGTATTTATTTTAGCGCTGTTTTGACTGGAGAGGGAAGTAAACCGGAAACTGGTTTGCCGATTGCAGGCGGAATCGGAAGTACGTCACGAGGCTTGCGCACAGAGCCTATTGAGTGGTACCATAAATTACACAAACCGACATAACGCAAATAAAAAGACATTCTCAGATAGATAGATAGATAGATAGATAGATAGATAGATAGATATAGATTGCATCTCCACTCAATCAGAGCACGCCACTTAGTTACCACAGTAAAAAAAACAAACAACAACGACAAAAAAAACCAAATCGACCACGATCTGAATCTAAAATCTGTTGTCGCAAGAGTCAGTAGGCTACATGACGTGCATTAGCCCACTACTTTAAAGCATCGATTGAAAAAGACAAACACCTGATAAAAATGATTACAAATATGTTTGAGCCGCTTGCGGCTCACTTTTGCATGGCAGGTCAGTCTGGATGACGTGGCATACTGTCAGTGGCGGAACAGCTACGTGTTGTCACATGGAGCTTTCATTCATAACTCTATATAAAATTATGTGATATAAATATTTTATGGAGAAATCTCTCAGTCCCATTGTGGTTTACAGCAGATATTTGTAGTTAAAGTAACTGAGAAGGTTAAACCTCTCGTTTCAGATTTTTTTTTTTTCCTCCAAAATAACTGAGCCAGTGGCCCTGAGAGGCAAGGTGAAAAAAAAAAAATAATTGCGAGTTATCTCGTACGTACGAGATACTAACTCATACGTACAAGATACTATCTCGTACGTACGAGATAAACTTAAACATTGGCTGTTTTATTTTTTTTTTTCCACCTTGCCTTTCAGAGCTTCCGTAGACAAAAAAAAAAAAAAAAAAGTTAAAATATTGTAAAAATGTTTCTATGTTTGGCTGAGGTGGAAAAGTTGATGTCGTCAAAACAGAATGTGACAAAGTGCAATAGAAACTGACTTAGTGGATAAATGATGACATAGATGAGAACATGACTTAAACATGAAGAAAATCAGGTGTGTGGAGCAATGACAAGACTGTGACCTTCCTCACATTAATACATGAAACAAACAGAAATGTCAGAGTTCCATAATGTTTTCTCTATTGTTTTCATTCACTTGAGCTATGACTAGTGGTATTTTCATGACATCAACTCATTGTGTCCTCTTCATCTGGAAATATGGAAATCAGTCATTACAGCCAGCAAGTATTACAAAAAGCAAAAACAGTGGCTAAGAAGGGTCAAAATTAAAAAGTATACAAGATGCAGAATAGAAAAACAACTGTGTATATTATGCCTAAGCCTAGCAGGTTAACCTAGCAGGGATGAGACCAGAGATAAGAACCTGCATGTATGGTGACAACTGAAATGACTGAAATGACCACTTAGCCATCAGCAGTTCATACTTGTTCCTGGATATCATACTCCAGCATGAATGTTAGTTTACAATAGGGTTCGGTCTAAGGATTGATAACATCTTGTCTGTTATATCTAGAATTTTGGCACATGAGAAATTGTGTGGTTTTCTTCATGATGGGTTTTATAGAAATCTGTCTGATAACTGAACTACCGAAAATCAGGGTGGATCCACAGAGGTGGTGTTGTCTCAGGCCTTTACTCACCACTGTGAGAAGAGTGGGACCAAGATGACTGAGAGGAAGCCATCTTGTCTGGAAATCTAAAGTCTGGCCTTTCGTAATTTGGAGAGTTGAAGTTAGTTCAGTTAGTTATCAAACCTGCTCCTGGGCAAACAATGATTCATTGTCATTGACACAGACAAATAAGACATTATCGCATTAGCATATTACCATATTTTCGTGACCTTTCAGGAGATTCCCTTCCAGAACATTCTTGCCTGATATCAGACAGAAATGCCAACTCGTTACACTTTTCCATTAGTACTTTAAATCGATTTAAAAGAGCCTTGCATTGTTATTACTCCTGCTTGATTCCACAACACAACTTGGCTTGTATGTTTGACAAAGGCTTGGTAACAGCGTGAATTTTGCCCATGGCACTGACTGGCTAACTGTTAGTCCGTCTGCAGTGCTCATTGTCAAAGTCTAAGTTAAAGTCAAATTTATTGTCTCTCATTTTGCCTTATGTACAGGACATACAGAGGGATTGAAATATTGTTTCCATGGTCCCACAGTGTGTGCAAAAATATAAAGGTAAAAACAATACAACAATAAAGAAAAAACATGGCAAGTGTTGAAAAAAAAAAAACACAGGGTTACAAAACTACTAAAAAGTACTGAGAAATAAAAAAGGTGTCAGTGGATGGATATATATGTGTATATAAATATATATATACACACACACACACACACACACACACACAATGTAGTTCAGTGGGACCAGAGTGCAAGAGCAGATAGCAGCAGATTTTATTCTACAGTCTCGTTATATTAAGTGGTGGTGCTGAATATGGGTCTGTGTGTGATGAGGAGAGGTGGGATTTCAGACCAGTCATTAGAAGAGAAACTGCTGTTTCATTTCACGATGCCAGACAAATCTGTCAACTCGATGGAGTGGGTGGATTCAACCATCTGGGCCCAGGCAAAGAACATGCAGTAGTACTAACGTGTTTTTTTATGTTGGTTATGACTGCATAAATAAAGTAGAGCACCTCAAATGAATATAGTAACATAATACAATATACAATAATAGCAGCCCTTTTAATATGGCACAGATATGATTCATAACATTAATGAGGTTACATTCCATTTAGGATTGTCCATGAAACCCGGTGTGAAATTTGACCTTTGTTTGAAAATAGAATAAGTCAAAAATGTTTTTGCTATAACTGATAGATGAAAACATGTTAACAACAAGACTTGAGCCTGTGGGAGGTTGTTTGCCATTATCGTTGTTCACCTTCAACTACAGGGGTATGCTATTGATTCTAAAATGTTCTAATAAAGTTACATTATATAGGGTTGCTTGTAAGACCAACCCTAATACAAATACATACATATATACAACATAGCCTCTCTAAGGTTGAGTCTAAAGTTAGCAACTAGCTGGTGAACGTAGTGGAGCATTTAGCAGCTAACCTGTTGGATGTTTTTGGAGACCAAAAACAGAGCTAAAAGGAGAGTAAAAATGCACTTACATTGATCAGGTGGACACAAACACAACTCAGAATTAATACTAATGTCATTCTTTTTGTGGTTGAAGCTAATTTAAGGTATGTCGTTCTCACAGTTCGGAAGCAGAGGAGGATTATTTCCTCATTTGCTACTACTACTACTACACAAAGACATGCAAACCGGACAGCAAGCCAATGCCTGGCACACAAACAAACTAGCATGCTAGTTGTGCCAGATGTAGATCTCTATGCAGTTGACTAAAATTGCCCTTACAGGCTGTTGCATTCTGTATTTACTATGGGTCAGACTCAGAAACAAGCATCTGAAATTATTCATGCAAAAGTCATGTTTTGTTTGCAAAGCTGTAAGAGGCTTGCATAGCATGCCCTGATGTACTTTGTTTTGTGCAACTCGAAGTCTCAACAATAGAGGTGGGGAGTGCAAAGGTAGCATGATCCATGGAGACACAATGGCTACATTTATGGAAAATACACATGGTTGAAATACACAAGAAATTTCCTTCAATACAGCTTTAATTACTTTTGGCAACAAACTTGCCAATAGTTTACCATGAGATTCAGTTCCTCTGTCAGGTATTTTTGGGAATTGGAAAAATATTCTTTATTTTTCCAGGTTGTCCAGCAACATTTGGAACCTCAATTATGTTCCTTTTGTTATGGTTACATAATTGAAAGTCAGGTAATACTGCATAATTCGAAGGGACAAGCGCATGCAGGATCAGCTTCTGCACATTCCTGCCCTCCCGCACAGCAGTAGCAGAGGTGTAACAGAAATGCAACAGATTGCTGCTCAGGTGATGACAGGTCATATAGTTTGTGAAACCAGGTGTCAGATAAAGACACCACAGGGAATTCAAGGCCAAAGTCATACAGCACTGAAAAAGACATAGTGGAGATTCCGGAACACCCTCGCAGTGAAAAATGCTGAGTTCATTATATGAGTGTTCCTCAATCTTCAGGAAAATTGTGCAACACTGTGAGTTTTGCAGTGAAAGTACATGGGGCAAAACAATGCTGTGTCATTACTTGTTATACGTACATTTTGTCAGAGTTTGTCTCCTGCTAAAAGGTGCATCGATAAGGGTGATGAATGTTTCTGCAACCAGTTTTCCCCCCACGTGTGGTGCATTCAGATTGTATTTTCAGCCTTTCTTTGATATGCTGTAGCTCTTTTATCACTGACATTTTAGCCACAGCAGCAGAAAACGCTCTAAGAATCAGCTGGGTTCTCTTATCTCCCTTTGCATGATTGGGGACTGTGGTAATACAAATGACTGGAATCATACTCTAGCATTTACTCAAATGTGTTCCACTACACACATACAGTATGTGGTGAGCTGTTTTGACAAGGCAGATTGATCAGTTATCATTTAATAATCAATCATGCGTCACTTATAATTACATTAACGTTTGAAGCCTTTCTGACCATATTCATTTTTCTTTTGGGCAAATTACATATCCCCAAATCGCACTGTTGAAATGTCAGTCTGCTCTATATCAGCTTCAGAATCCTTCCCTGCAGTCATTTTGAATTGAATGGTTTTAATATGTGCAGCAGTCTGTACCAACATCACCAACCTGGGCAATTATAGCTCAGAAATGAGAGCTGGGATGACATTTACAGCCGCTATCTACATCCATTTGTAAAATCAGGACCTGAATATATGCCCAATATCTTGAAAACAGATACCATAGTTGTGTCTCCAGTTGTTTGAGTTGATGTTGGACTTAGCAGCCTCCATCCAGAAAACCTCCAAGAGGAGGCCCCCATGAATGCACCCTGATCAGATGCCCCAGCTAACTAAATTGGCTCTATTTGACATGAAAGAGCAGCAGTTCTACTCTGGTTGTCTGAACTCTTCACCCTGTCTCTAAGGCTGAGCCAGTCACCCTACAGAGGAAACTCGTTTCAGTGGCTTGTTTTTGTGATCTCATTCTTTTGGTCACTACCCAATGCTTATTAGGGTTGGATTGACTATTAGCTCTCTCTCTTCACCACAACAGTCTGGTGAAGCATGCATTGATGATGATGATCTTTAGAAAAAAACTAAAGACCAAGCTCTTTACTGAACACCTTGTTCTTTAAAAAAAAAAAACAAAAAACTAACTATCGACTCTATGCACTTTTTGCACTACTTCGTAGCATTGTCTTGTGGCACCTATGTCCAGTTGGACCTGAAAGTTGCGTTAGGGCACTTATCCTTGTTCTCTCCCATCTGGAACCTTGCATGTGTTGTATGAAAAATCTCATATGTACGTCGCTTTGGATAAAAGTGTCTGCCAAATGACAAATTGTAATTGTAATTGTAAATGTCCCTGCGTATACAAAAGTAAAAGTACTCATTGTTCAGGATGACCCCTTGAAGAGTGTGTGTATACTAATTTCCACTAACACCTCCACTCTGTCACACAAGCTTTTAATTAAAAACCCAAAGTCTCAAGCCCAATCCCAGATAACCCTGCAGACATCATCAGTGCTGTTTCTTAAAACTTTGTAAAGCTTCTCCAAAGCCACATAAGACTTTATACAATAGACGAATAGAAGAACTCCTTGTCATGAGTAACCTGAAGTTCAATCGAAGGAGTTCCCTTTAATATGCTAATATCCTAAAGCTGCCAGATAAACGTAGCAGAGTATAAAGTACAATGTGTTTGTCTGAAACATAATGTAGTGTAAGTAAACAGTGGCAAAAATGGAAACCCTGAAGCAAAGTCAATACTATGAAGTCAAAGCTGTACGTAAAGCAGTAGTCATTGATTTTTTTGGCCACTTGGGGGCAATGAAGCAAACTATAAACACAACACTGTGTCATTACCTTATGACATTGATGTCATATGTTGATGTCATGATGTGATACCATGTTAGCAAGCAGTTGCTTATTTACACATCCATGAGAAATAATATTCATTTGGAGTAATTTATGTGCCCCCCTGATGAATATAACTCCAATATTCACCCTCTTTTAGCTCTGGTCTGGTCTCCACCAACTCCTGAGAAGAATATCTAGCTCTTTAGCTGCTAAATGCTCCACTATATTCACCAGCCCGTCTCTAACAGTGTCTGTCTGCTGTTTGGTGCTGAGCAGGTAGATTACAGTGGGTTTAGCTGAGGTTTTTCTCTGAAAAGAGCTGCCTGCTGCTGCTTTAAACCAGATTGATGACAGAGATGAAGCAAAACAATGAGATGAAAGATGCTAAAATGCTGCATAGAGCTGATGGGTGATAATCTTCTTTGAGTTCATTAGGGTGAGCTCTTTCACATTACAGCTGATCATTTGATTAATTGTTAATGTCAAAATATGTATTAACTCAGCTTTAAATACATCACTTGAGTAAATGTACTCTCTTTTTTCTACCTTTGTCTGGTCCAGTAGGTACAGACACAGAGGAAAAGCAACGTTCACTGTGTCCATGACCATCAATCGACTCCTAGGGCTCCCAAATCACTAAACCTGCCCCTGTGACCTTGTACTAACACACCCACAAACTTACATTGCATTTCTTAACCCCCAAAGAATTCAAGGTACTTTTATTTTGCGTAATTCTGCACCAGATAGTAACTTTATGGCAAAGCATACGTGTTTTGCTAATTGTGTGTGTGTGCATGTGCAATGTAGTTGTGAAATTACAACCACAGCAAGGGACAAACAATAGAAAGAGAAGGATAGAGGAAAAAAGGGTGAGATAAAGGGGATTTTCTGTCTTTTGTTGAGTCTGTGTGGGATGAAAAATCTCTTTGCAGATTTGATACGCTCCCCTTCCAGCTAAATACTCTTGTCAGGACAAGTGTTTAAAGGTAGCAGGGAGAAAGAGACAAAAAAAAGAGAAAAAAGAGAAGCAGACACACAGAAAAACTTGGATCCCTTTGAGTTTGACAGCTTCCCAACTACCCATTCTGGATGAAAAGGCAGACCAAGCCAAGGACACACAGTCACCTCTCACAATCTTACTTGTAAGCTGCCCCATTCCCGACAAACTACCCAATACAAACATGCATCACCCTTCTTACTCTCACCCCTCCATCCCACAGCTCATGAAGCCATGAAGACATCTCTGCCAGAAGGGCCCCAGCCACCTGGCCTCTACAGAATTCATGCACAATGGGAACACACAGCTGAATCATCATAGCTGGGTGTTTTTCATAGTGGATTTCAGTGACAGTGGCAATAATGGTGATTAAAGATGACAAAAGCTAAATTTCTACAACTGAATGTAAGATCACCCAGTGGAGAAACTGAAATTCCAATTCCAAACATTTCCATTAAAGGGGAGAAATATGCCCGTTTTAATGAAGAGCTGGAGGGTTCTAAATTGTGAACTGGTTCATCTGAGGGTACAGTGCGGCCTCAACCTCTGCTCAAAGGTAAGTTTTCCTCATCGTCTGTGCTGATAGTTGCTTGAAACCCATGAAAACAGTTACAATTACAATTTGGCATTTGGCAGACGCTTTTATCCAAAGAGATGTGTATATGAGATTATCACAAGCAAGGTTCTAGACAGGGAGAACAACAAGAGTAAGTGCCCTAACGCAACTTTCTGGTCCAATTCGACATAGGTGCTATGAGTTTGTTTGTTTGTTTGTTTTTTAAGAAAGAAGGTGTTCAGTAAAGAGCTTGGTTTTTAGTCTTTTTCTAAAGATCGAGAGGGACTCTGTAGAACGAATGGAGTTTGGTAACTCGTTCCACCACCGGGGAACCACAGAAGAAAAGAGTCTAGCTAGAGACTTGGGGCCTTTTTGAAGTGGCAGCACCAGGCGCCATTCCTGGGCAAAGTGTAGTGAGCGGGAGGGAGCATAAACCTGAATGGGGGGGTTCAGGTAGGTCAGAGCGGTTTTGGTGGCAATTTTGTAGGCAAACATCAAGGACTTATACTTGACAGAGAGTGAGAGCAAGTGCTCCGTGACGACGACAACAACAACAACAACAACAACAAAGCCTGATAACACCCTGGATCCTAATTTCAGGCAGAACTAATGACTTAAGTAGTTGAACTGCTTTAATTAATCTAATACATCCTTGATAAGTTTTTTTAATACCCAGTGTTCCAATTGAATTGAGTTCTTCAGTCTCTCTGTCTGTGTAATGCCGCGGTCAGACTACATGATATTTTTGGCTGTTGAGCTGATTTGGCTGTTCTTGGGTCTAAAACAGAGGAGGTGCAGGAGGTGCAACACAGGAGAGGTAAGAAACTCAGACACAAGGATTAAAGAAAGATGTTCAAATCTGTGTGATGTTTTCTCACTAAACCTCCATTCAGACTAGATTTAGTTCTCTGTTGGAGGTAGGGTCATTATAGCATCACCTGGGCTGGTCAGTGATTTTAACCCCACCTCAGTACTAATTACAGCTGTAATAACTGTCTTTCCTTCATTTTTTTTTTTTTCAACTTTTTCTTTTTTAATCCACTGATTCCGAAATTTAACTTTTAAGTAAAAATGGAAGAAGCAAAAATATTTTTTGCTGATGGATGGAATTTGCTAACAATAACAACAATACATGAAATAAAAGCCATCAGGAGAGCATAAAAACTCATCAAATGGCCTGTTGTAAATTCAGCTACAGGTACTGATAATTTCGGTTGAGCCCTGTTTTACATTTTGGCAAAGTGACACCATTAAAAATAAGCAGATTTAACTATGAGCAGTTCCTGTTTGCAGTGCACCCATGGATGTACAGACAACTCCCACTTGATTACTCTGATACTGACAAAAACTGACTCTGACGTGTCTTTATTCTGTGATTATTCTTGGAAAGTATAACTCACACAGAATGTGAAAATGTGTATTTCATGTCTTTGTGTTATGCTGTTGTTGGCTAGAATAGTTCCAGAGAAGTAGGATTTTTGACTCGAGGTCACCTCACACTGTGTCTTTTCCTCTCCTTCAACTCTCTGCCACTCTGCAGAGGCATATATCTTTCTCTTCTTGCTTTGTTGTGTTGAATGGCAATGTCTATTACAGATCACATCCTGTAATTTCACCATGGTTAAAATGCTGTTCCCCTCCTCCCCCTGTAATGTTAATGCCATCTGAACAGGCCCCAAGAAGCAATTTTATGTTTGACATTACGCTAATAATGCACAACAAATTGGTGGTGCAGTATGACTTGTTTAATTTTCCCACCACTTAATAACAAATAGGAATTTAAGAGATGTGTTTCATTGAATAAAATTTGTGTGCAGTAGGACCTGCTGCATAGAATTAAAGATGTATTTTAACATGGGTGATGAGTAAGGAGCAGGTCATGGGACGTGAGAAAAAGTGAAAAACATTTTTGCTGTCTTGCCAAGTGAAAACCTGGGAGGGGTCCCAGAGAAAATCTGCAGCCAGCTGGTAAATGTGTATGTATAGCTCAGCACTTGTTATGATAACAGATATTTGTGTGGGATGTGGAGTAAAGCAGCAGCAATGACAACAATGTCATAAGCAGTTAACTTTGGCCACAATACATGTAGACACACAGTCTTTACTCCTACTTTCTCCTGCTTACTCTATTATGCTGTGTCAATGTAACACACAAATATACAAATATTACACACAGCAAGACAGGAAACTGCAAATATCGTATTACTCTAGGTTGTTCTGCAAACATACAGAATTCAATCTCTGCATTCATGCAGAGAAGCATAGGTTGTTAAAACTCAACAACAGAACTACTAACATAATGAATCAAGTATATGAACTATAAAAACACAATTAATTCTAGCTGAGCTGAGCCATATTAAAGGAACACCGTGAGGGCATGAAAACAAGACCTCTCTGGCGCATAAAGAAACACTGGTGCTAAGAATAACTTGGTTAGAGCAGCTCTGGGTGACTCAAAAGGCTCAAATATTCAGACTTTTTGGCATTGTCTTCCAAAAACACATTGGAAAACAATACAACAATAGATAGCTGAAAAAGGTGACATTTTCTATAGAAAATGTATATTTCTATAAACTGTAAGTTTCTTCAAATGTTAATTGCATGAAGGATGTTGATGCAATTAAAGGTATCCTGTGGAGTTTTTAATATGAGCATACATGAGCAACATAATAGACAGACCTGCTGCTGGTTTCATTCTACTCCAACCAAAAAAAAAAAAAAAAAGCTAAATTAACATCAGAGAAGATAAAAAAGATAAAATTGTAATATTCTTCTTTCCAGTGGACTGTAGCTCCACCATCATGGTTGGGAAAGGGCATATTACTTCTCTACCTCTGAATGCAATCAGAAATAATAAGGTGTCACCTTATGTAATCTTATCTTTTTGTTCACATCTGCTTATCCTGTTAAGGGCTATGGGGGAGCTGGACTCCATCCCAGCATGCATTAGGCAAGAGACAATGGCTGTTTCATTTCTTGTGGCTGTTTTCCTGCTAACCTCAGCTACTTGATAAATTTATAGGAACAAGCCCCAAGTGCTAAATTTAATTAACAAAATAGAAAATGACGGTCCAAACTGTGTATAACAAGCAATTAAACAACTTTACAACATGACTGAATTTAAAGCAGTCAGCTTTTCCAATATAAGCTGTTCCACACATCCTGTGGACGGACGTCTCCTCTGCAGCCTGTACCAACATGCTGTCACTCCACATGAGGATTCAATATGAGATTTGGAATCCTTTATCACGCCTTTAACAGGCCTGAAAACTCAAGGGGAATGTAAATTATGGCAGTTCCAAAGCCGAACCCCCTGTAGTTTGGAGACATCACCAAATGGAAGAAACTTTTTGAATTATAACATGCAAATGGAATATTCTGGTTATTTCCCCATGAAAATAACGGGAAAACGTGTTGTTCAGGTTAATCATAAATGAAAGCTGCTGTTGGGACTGTACGTAAGGTCAAAAGAACATGACAGTATGAACACATCCACCCAGACAGAGCAAAGTCAGTCAATTCAATTGCATTATGTTTAGATGGATCTTTAGTGCAGTCATGGTTTCAGTTATTTATCTGGCATAATTGCCAAACATTTTGTGGTTCCATCTTCATGAATGTGAGATTTTGCTGCTTTTCTACACATGGGCTTATCTCAGTTCACAGGAGTATACAGACTTGTAGTGAAGCAGGATCCTGCATCAAGTAATCAAGTACAGGTGTGTCTTTAAATTCACCTGAGAACCTTGACTAATCTAATCTTCCTAATCCTAACCTTTCCTTAACCTTAACTGTACTGTTGGTACCATGTGGAGATATTATAGAAACCAGGACTAAAAAATTTTGCCACTGGACATAAAATCACCATCCACAAAGTGTTCAAATGTTCATTGAACACATCCCAGAGTTGAGACATTCTTATGGTTGGTAATATGGTTGGAGTGATAATCCTATAAGCACCATTTCCATCCCATGCCCCTGGAACAAATCGATATGTGCCATATGAAAATATGGCACATGTGGTTTTTTTTTTTTTTTTTTTTAATTATTATGATTATAAAATTTAGAATTTGGGTTGTTGTTTCTAAACTCTATTCTATATATTGTCTCTCATACAGATGCTCCTCTATTTTATCAGAGGTGAAACACACTGACTGACTGTTTTGTGATGTGAGATTTGTGATTAAAGGCCAGCAGAGTAAAACATGTACTAGTCTAACCTCACATCCTCAGCCTCTCAGACATACCAACAAGACAGCATATGCTTCTGCAGTTGGCCATGTATTTTTGATGCTCTCATCGCTGGGGATTCATAATCTATTAACCTGCTGTTTCAGCAAACTAAAGGGAAGAGAAAGGAAGCCAGGAGAATGTTGTCGAGTTTGCATCTTAATGGCTGCAGCTTCGGGCTCCGTTTTTGTATTATTAGCGATTAATCCAACATCCTCTACCAAGAGTGTGGTTAGTCCTGCAGTGAGGCTTGCTGGCAATACCACGCTTTCACCTTATTCATGGAGAGGGCCTATGAAATATAGATTACTGCTGTGGGCTTCACACAGAGGCCTGGCTTTTGTGGCTGCCTGGCCAAGCAGGGAGGAAGACAATGGCTGTGATTTGGAATGAAGCAACACAGTGTTCAGCCAGCAGTCGCACAATTCAGTGAAAAGGGCACAAACTTTAAAAGACAAATGACACCTTCAGGAGACAAATAATGAACATTATGTTCCTTCTGAATGAAAGAAGTGAGAAACATTTTCACTTTGGCCAAGACAACTATTTTGTTGCCTTTTGTGTGAAAAGCCTCACACAATCGAAGTCTGTGGTTGTCAATATTAAAATGAAACAATTCAATTACACTGTAATTTTATTTTCTGTTTATGTGTAACAAAATTGAAATGGGTTACTGACAACAATCTGAAAAGCAGTGGTTTCTGTCCTCTCTGTTTGAAAGTCTGACCACACCCAGTGGTGGGTGAGATCAGAGCTCTGCTCTGTAAATCTAAATTCTACTTATCTTGCTATTGACTGGCTGGTGGGGAGTCCCAGGTTTTAACCTCCGTGGGGCCATTATCATGGTCATTGAAACCACTTGGGTCGTTTGTGCTCCTGGCTGTGCAACATTTGTTAGAATCACTGGAGTCACCTGAGGCCAGGTGTCAACGACAGTCATTGGAGTTTTCACATGAGCTAAAACGCAAATAGTTGTTAAATCTTCTGGGAAGGGATGAAAGGACAGCATTGTCGGTGGGGGATAATTGGTGTCGTAACCCTCCTCCTTTGTTGAGAGATGGTTTCTCTATTATTTACCAAAATAACCTCCTTCAGTCCTCTTTCAAGCCATCTGTCCAGCCCCGTTGTTGTCTTTGAAGAGTATCCCTTATCTTTCAGGTGTAGGTAAACTGCTGAGTCTTGACCTAATGAGTTGGCCCTCCTATGCTGATCCATGTGTTTTTTTAATGGTTGTTTAGTTGTCCTGATATACAAGTCTGTGCATTCCTCAAAGCACTGGACTGCATACATAACATTGTTTTTCTTCTGCTTGGGTGTGCTGCCTTTCAGGTGAATAGTTTCTGTCTTATGGCAGAATTATACTTGGTTTGAATCAACACAGCGCCCACGCAGCTGGCCCACACTGTTGTCATGCTTGTGTTCTGGTGTGTCTATGTGGCTTTGTAATTACACAGCCAAAACACAAGTTGGTGGTGGGGCTTCTGTGTTGAGATTCTTTGTGTACTTCCTGTACTTCAAATAATGGTGATAGAAATTGAGTGGACCATGTTAGAGTTGGAACTAATAAATGTGGAACAATAGCAATTTTTACTGAAATTCATACATGAGGAGAGATGTTGGAGGAGATGGTGTGTACAACCATTGAACCAGGTGGGTGAATGTTCTGTGCTTGCCCTACCACTGAGAGACATGAGTGAGGAAATGCATTTCAGATGGATGTCAACAATTAGATTAGAAGATTTGGTTCATTATCTGCAACTATCTATCTCGCATCAGTGTGGACACAGTATGCCTACAGACATTACTCCTAGAGTTCCTTCCCTGTCCTTCAGTAGCCCAACAGGATGCTATTGTGCTGATTTTTGGTGACTATGGAACTTTCAACATCTGTTAAATATCGTAATGTTAAAATCCACTCAATAAAAAAATAACACTGATACTAATAATTTGTTTCTCTTAAGTCATGGTGTTAACTAATCAAAACCAAACATCTGCTGAACGTCAGAGTGCTAACATCCATCTCTCGTGGGATACAGACAAAATTGGTCTATGGTATTTTATGGGAGTTCAAGTCTTGTGTAACCAAAATGTTGACAGCTCATACCAACTTCATACTGGCATAGAATGTAGACATAAACCTTTGTGGTAGTGTGATATATTTCTACATTTTGTAAATGTCAAACGTCCACTAAGTGTGGCATTTTATTGTAATTAACAGTTCAGATTGTTATCCATGCACTGGCATTTGCTACTCCATAACAGATCCTGTCAAGTTTGACCCAGTGTATTCCCTGTTGCAAGAACAAGTGCTTCACAAGGAGTGTGCTGATCCAAAATTAATTAAGTGGATGTAAACCTGCAAACAATGTGATTTTGAGTAGCAACCCAAAACTGAAAAACTGTTTTAAAGGACACACAACAACACAAATTGGTTTGGGATTCATTATTAACATGTTTTAAACTTAGTACTTGAGTACTTGACTTTTCCAACCCTATTGTTTGCCTGCTGGTGTACCTATGTCATGTCTGTATCACTATGAAACAGCTCCCTCAGTGTTGTGTGTTGTTAATGTATCTGGTAATTGAGGCCAAAGCATAGCATTACCAAAATAAAGTGCCTCAAAACATTTTTTTAGCTTTGGGTTACTCTTCAAAATCATGTTGTTTGCAGGTCTATCCACTTCATTCATTTTGGAGCAGCATACTCCCAGTAAAGTGCTCGTTCTCAAAACAGAGAAAGATTTGAAGGGTCAAATTTGGATTATGTACACAATGGAACAGCAAATATCACTTTCTCGGTAAGAACCTGAACTGAACTGAACCTGAACTCTTTGTGCTGTGCCCTTTGGGTACAGCATAAAACAGTCAAAGTCAAAATGCTACTTCTGAAATTTTTGTTACAGCACAGTTGTATATCACACTAGCCCTCTACAGATTACTCAGTTTGGTGGTTGTGGTTTAGCCTTTGCAACAGAGTGAGCAAGAAACTGATTATATTTAGGTTGACATTTAGTGACAATAATGGTTGACACTCCACGTACAACCCTGATTCCCAAAAGATTGGGGTGCTGTGTAAAACATAAATAAAACAGTATGTGATAATTTGCTAACCCTCTTCATACATATTCAATTTATAACAGTTCAAAGATGTTTTATCCCATGAACTTCATTGATTTTTGTAAATACATACTTATTCTGAATTTAATGCCAGTAGAACATTTCAAACAAGTTGAGACAGGAGCAACTAAAGACTGGGAAAGATGTGGAATGCTCCAAAAACACCTGTTTGGAACATTCCACACCTGAACAGGTTCATTGGTAACTGGTGATAGTATCATGATTGGGTATGAAAGGGGCATCCTGGAAAGGCTCAGTCATTTACAAGCAAGGATTGAGCAACGTTCATCACTTTGTGAACACATGATTGTACAAAAGATATTACTACATGAGCTCAGGAACACTTTGTAAAACTTTTGTAGGTGAACACAGGACTATAATCCATTAAGGGACCCCTCTGATTTGCTAAGAAATCATATAACAAAGATCAATTAAAATGTACATTTCCCTTGGCATAAGGGGCAAAGTGACACTATCATCACGCAAGTGTATTATACAGCATCCACAACCTGATTTCAAAATCCCTTTATCACCAATACTTTTCCTTTCAGGATAAAATTCTCATGAATGAATAGCTTTCCTACCTCCAGTGCATAGCTTCAAGGATTTTAGTCACTATCTTTATAAAAAAAAATTAATAACAGCATTGAGAATCTACAGCATTGAAAAACCACAGAGCAGGACAAGGACAAAGCCGGTTTGGCTCTGAAGCACACTCACTCATTCACGAAGCAGCTAAATCTGACTGACTCTAAAATGCGCTGTTACACTGACCAAATGCAGAGGTGTTCAGATATACATTTAGTTAGATTATTCTTCTGTTCATCTCACTTTCTCACTTTTTTCATCTCAGTCACCAAAGTGACTGGAGCTTTGATCCTGCCGGTGTACGTATCTTGGATGAGTACAGCTCCACTTCCCTGGATGTGCATTGCTTCATCTTGATGCACAGAGAGGGTGCATTTTATCTAGCTTTTCAATTTTACTTTATGCTTGTCTGGTCTTTTTGCTGGATTCTAGTCCTGTTGCTCTGTCGCTGGTCTCCAGTCCCAACCTTCAGCCTTGTCGTTGACCCCCAGACTGCCTACATCACCAGTACATTTGTTACTATGAACTAATGCTATCATTTAAATGATTTATTTGAATATAATGCTGGCAATTGTGTCATTGTGTGTGTTAATCAATCACTGATTTAATGTAGCACTCAGCAAGCATGTCAGCTGACACATATCAAACACACTGAAGATATTCTATGATCAACAGGTGCACGTTGGTTTTGCTAAATGCTAAATGCTAAAAAGGTTATTGTGGATCCTCCAGTGATGACTCCTATGTTTGCCACATTGTCTGTGACCTTCCCCACAGTGAGGCATGTGAGGACTTTCTGCTGTTTCTGACAATTTCTGTCACAGTTAACAGACAGAGAGGCTAAGAGAACTAGCTATAGTGAGACACAGAGGTTTAGAGGACTTTTTCTAATATGAAGAATGTTCAAGCAAAGAAGTTAAACCAAGAACAGATTGTTGAGGACTTTGTGGTGCACAAGGTTAAGAGTATGACATTTAGTCGTGTGACATGCAAGATACATAACAGCTACAGAATCAACAACCACTGCGTTGGCCATCAGTGTAGCATTGTGTGTGTGTGGGTGTGCTACACAGTGTGTAAAAACTGTGCAGATCTCTTTGCCTTTAATGTGTTTTTGTGGCTCAAGCCACTGTGGAGTTTGTATTCTTTATACATCACTGTGTTGTTTGCTTTAGTGATGTTTAATTCTGCTATTAAAGTGTCAGTCCTTTAATTTCTGTAGTCTATTATTGCTTGTTGCACCAACCATGGTGTCCATAGATCTTTCTATTTATTGTTGGTCATTTGTGTTTAATTGTCTGAGTTTTGTCCTCTTTTCTGTTAATTCTAGTGAGATTATACAGAAGAAGGCTGTTGTATATTTATAGCTGATAGTCGGTGGCATGCTGGCTGCAAAATCTGTCTGTACAAATGGAATTTATTGTTAGTTTGGACACTGGGGCTCAGTGGCATGATTGTTTCACTCGTGTTTTTGGATTAACTTTGAATGGAATTGTACCCTAGGTGTTCTTCCCTTTAACAGTAGCATCATATATTACCTTGCAACTTGCATTTGAATAAACACCTCAAACCATCGTTTCCTGTTATTTATGATTTATAGATGAGTTAAAAGAATATGGCAACTGTAATTTAATGAGTAGTACAGATAGTGAAGAAGGTGTACTGGAAGCAAATAGAAGAAGAAAAACCTCAGCAGTCTACATATCGAAGTATCCTTGGGTAAGACACTGAACCTCAAATTGCTTCCGATGCTCTGCCATCGAGTGTGTGTGAATGGTTAATGCTTGTAATAAGCAGGCGTCTGAGCAACCTTTGTATGAATGGAATGTGTGAATGCAGACTTCTGTTGTAAAAGTGCTTTGAGTGGTCGTCAGACTAGAAAAGCGCTATATAAATACAGTCCATTTACCATTTACTCAGTCACTGAGTTGTACTAAT
The DNA here is from genome assembly GCF_051107435.1 of Chaetodon auriga. Taxonomy (NCBI): domain Eukaryota; kingdom Metazoa; phylum Chordata; class Actinopteri; order Chaetodontiformes; family Chaetodontidae; genus Chaetodon; species Chaetodon auriga. The sequence continues at coordinate 3,252,943 of NC_135082.1, forward strand.
GAATGCATTTATAAATTACCCAATTCTTATTATTTTCAAAAGTATCTATTAATGCATATCTTTCAATCGTACACTAATGTTGATGAATTTTCATGAACTCCTCCCATTTTGCCCTGCTGACAGTGCAACATTTTATTCAAAACTGCATTATGCTACCAAAAGCAATCTATGTTAATTTTGGTGTCATGACAAGGCCACAGTAAGGCACAATGTTGAATACTGTAATGTATATTGGGTCAGTTGCCATTACATTTGCTAAGCATTCACACTCCTATAGCATTAAACCCTTCAACTTTTTTAATTCCATTACCAAGCAGTTTGCAGAGTGAAGTTCTGTGTCCCACAGAATGAACCCTCATGCTTACAGCCATGCTTTCAAAAAAGGTGGGACACTGTAAAATAGACAAAAACAGAATACAATCATTTGTAATGAACTGTTTACTGACAACAGTTTTACAAAGTTTTCCCGAGCCCATGTAGTAATATCCTTTATACAATCGCCCCACGCAACCTCTCTCCATCCTCGCTTGTGAACGACTGAGCCTTTCCAGGATGCCTCTTTCATACCCAAACATGATACTATCACCTGTTACCAATTAACCTGTTTACCTGTGGAATGTTCCAAACAGGTGTTTTTGGAGCATTCCACAACTTTTCTGGTCTTTTATTGTTCATGTCCCAACTTGTTTGAAATGTGTTGCTCGAATCAAATTCAGAATAAGCAGATATTTCCAAAATCTAATAAGCTGACGAGGTGAAACATTAAATATATTGTCATTGTACTGTTTTAATTTCAGTACATATCAAAAAAGCATTAGCAAATTATCACATACCGTTTTATTTATGTTTTACATACATGCATCCCAACATTTTAGGAATTAGGGTTGAAAAAGACTAATATGAAACTTTTTATCTAAAATACTGCTCCAACAAAGACCCTGACAGTTTTGTTAACTTAATAACAAGATCTCCAGCACCATCCGCATCAAAGTGTGTGTCCTGCTAAAATGCCATCTGTGTTTCCCTCATGACCTCCTGTGCTTTGTATCCAAAAATAAAGTGGTTGGGACTTTGATTCTTCAGATGTGCTTGGACTGTATAGGCCACTTCATCTGTGGGTCTTTTACATTCCTTGATGTCTTTAAAATAAAGAGAGTTGCTGGCCTTCATGTTTTTTTTCTGCCAGACTGCAGTCAGCTGCTTGCTGTTTGTGAACAGCATCCAAAGTTGATATCTCTTTAACCTTTGAGGGTTCACAGCATATAGATGCAAGAATGTGTTAAATGTGCATGGCCCCCAAGAATGTCTACACCATGCACACCGTATCCTACAGTACCCATAGAAAATTTCATGAATTCATCTCCAAAAGGTTTTGTGATTCCATCTCTTTAAAAAACAAAGTAAGCAAGGTTCTTTAAAATGTTTAAAGGAAAAAAAAAAAAAAAGAAGAAGAAGGTTATTTTGATAACCCATTCCATGACTTCATTCATTCCACTGTCATTCATCCAATAAAACCACCAAACCATTTGTGGATTCCAGTATACCTGTCCAGTGGTGGAGGTAGGTGTAACCCAAAACTGGGTATTGATGAATATCTGATTTTTAATTCCTCTACCCCAAGTACTTTCTATCGCCCATGGTGGACTGTCAGGCCTGAAGCAATATTCGGCAGTAAATCTTGAAAAGAGAAGATAATATGTTGTAAATTAATAGTAAGAAACTGGAGATTGGTGGACATTAATCTACCAAAGGCTAGGCTACCCATCCTTTACAAAAGGTTTAGGACTGAAGCTTAAAATGAGATTTATTTTATAATGACTACAATTACTGACATTTTATTTATTTTACGTGTTGTGAATAGCAGAGGACTTTGAATTCAGGAAATTAAGTCTAACACTGAAAATCCCATGGGGGAGATCTCCCAGTCCCCTCTTGGTTTGTGTTCCCCGGGCATGGGTCCACTGGCAGTGTTTCCCTGTTTTTTCCAACCCTAACTACCATGTTTCCAGCTGGCTAATGTTACAGATTAGTTTGCCAGCTGCAATAGTTTGCCAAGCTTCTGGAAACATATCACAAGGACATACAAGAAGTTGCTGTGCCACTCTTTAACCTAGCTAGGCTAACCTATTGCTAGCTCCCATCCGAAGGTTCACAGAGACCAGAATGAAACACCTGACATCAAGGACTGGTCGTGTCTTCCACCTTAAAACAAAAAATGGCAGAATGTTGTGGCTTTATTTGGAAGAGCATTTGAATAGGACAGTCTTGTCAACCTATTTGGACAAAATCAGTCTGTATGCAGACTTCAAAGAAAGCCAAAACAACTTCTGTGGTGGGGACAGTTCCTCACAAAAGCAAATAGTTAACTGGGCTTTTTTGGAATGACATTAGCTTACCATCGCAAACACAAATTCAAGATGGCCAAAACTGGTCAGCACTAAAACAACACAGATACTCACCAACACTTCTCTCTAAAAACAGCCCAGGTGTATGTTTAGATTATTTAGAAACTATAGCTGTTCTTGTCAACTGCCACTATGAAAACTCTCAGAATAGGTAAGAAAGAAGATAAATATGTGTGAAAGATAAACAGAAAGATAGAGCAGTCTCAATCGGCAATCACAGCAAGACAGCATGGTGACTGCTCAGTGACAGAGGAGTATAGGACTAATCCTGCAATAGGCTTACTGACATGGCTTTCCTGATCCCACTTTAATTGAAGCCGCTACTTTTATTTATTCAATATCTCTCCCTCTCACTTGCTGTTCTTTGTCTTTCATCCAAATGGGACCAGTGGATACAGTTGTTGCTTTAGCTCAGTGGCCATTAGATTGACAGTGATGGAATGGTGATTAAAAAATGTTGGTGATCATAACATCCACAAATCTATTTATTTTTGGCATAGCACCAGTGTATGCCTTTTCCTTCATCCAATAACGCTGATGATATTATGTCATAAAGAATTCAAATCAGCCAAAAAATGTAAAAAAAAAAGTCAATTTTAATAAAGTCATTACATGCTCAAATTTTTGCCACTGTTCTTTTTAAGCAGTTTTTGAGCACCAAACTGCTACAGCTTCTACTTCTCCGTCATCTAACTCTAGTTAGAATGTAATCCCTCTGCCCTGTATACTGACCTCTCCTGATGTTATTGATCTGCTGTCCCTTAGCAGCACATCAAATGTTGCTACTGAGTTTCCTTTTTCCCAGCAAACATTTTGACTTTTCATTGTAAGAAAAACACAATGTTACTAAGAACATTAAGAACGGCTCTGTTCTACTCATGTGTCCCAGTAAGCCAGTGTGAACAATACCAGATCCCTGAAACTGAAGCATCTAAATGGAAATCAGCCATCATTCATTTCATTATTTACACCTGAACATTTCTGACTGTGACATGACCAGAACACTTCTGTGAGAAAGACCTATTGTGACACATTAAAGCACCTAAGAATTTGGTTTCAGATATTAAGTATAACTATGTAAAGGTAAATTCATTCAAGTTAGGAGGAAAAAACATTATTGCCTCATAAGGAAAAAGCCACACAAGTGCCATCATAATCTGCCTGTTCCAAATTCCTCTTTAGCATAAAATTTCATGGTATGACATCACTGTTCATCATAAGAAGCTGGTTGAGAAAAGAGGTTTTCAGTGCATAAATATACTGAAATCAAGTATGCTGTTCAAGTTTGTTTGTCATTTCAAAAGTAAATCTAACACAGTGCCATGTTGATGATTTTGAAAGAAATGTTTGCGATTTTGTAAGAAATGTTTGTTTCCAAGAGGAAAAACAATACGTTGTTGTCTTTTGTTGATCGCAGGTTATGCAGCACCTTACTGATTCTTATACGTGTATATTTACGTTCTCTGGTGTCACAAAGAACTCACAAAATAACTGACTCTGAGTATAATTAGTAGGCCTACAATTAAATTGCAAGTCAACCGGGATGAAAAAGTAGATGTCTTGCTCACAAATACTAGAGGGGATTACTGTGAGATCACTATGTAACACACTTTTTAATGAACATAATAAATTGCCAAAGCACACAGAGTAGGATACAGCAGACCGCAGTCTGAGCTGTTTTTGACTGTCTGATTGATCAGCGAAAATCCCCAAACTCAAACATGATTACTGTGGTTACCAGGTACTTGCATAAATATGTATGTGACTTATACAGACTACTTATTATTTATTAAGATTGATTCCTCAACAGTTCATCAGATGGATTCAATGCTAGTTTAGCTTTTGCTATCATGCTAAAATGCGCTCACTGCTATCATGCTCCCACTGACTGTGCTCACACAGTCCTGTTGTTGGTCCATTTGCTTTCAGACCATAAATGAACTGTACCAGGGTCCACTTGAAAGTGTAGCAAGACCCTCATTTTCTGGCGGTTTTGCACCACAGTTTGACTAGCTTGATTTCCATCCAAATTTATTGCAAATTATAACTGAATTTTGAGAAAATCTTGAAAAGAAAATGCAAATCAATGCTTATTTCCATCCCCTACCTTTATGCGATTGTTAGGAGTTGGTTCATCAGCATAAAAATAATGGTAGAATTTTTTTTCCAATTATACCACTTACGTAGAAAGGGGCAAGATGATGTAATTTGAAGAGCACCCATCACACCTCAAATGGTTAAAGAAAATGTAGAAAAAGTGGTGAAAATAAGGCATTTCTGTTCATTTCATGTATTAATGTGAGGAAGGTTTCATCAGATCTGTGTGCAATGATGAGATGTTTTAATCTACAGAAACAGCTGCTTCTTCCTCTGCTTCTTCTTCTTCTTCTGCCTGTGAGAGGTGTGTGAGTGGAGCAGGGAGAGAGTGATCTCGGGTGGGAGGTTTTTTTTCTATCTTTTCTGCATCTTTTTTGAGTTGTTTTGGTGCGCTGGTGCGTGGGAGCACCAGGGCCTAAGGCACCTTCTTACCTGGAGCCTCAGCATGGGGAAAACCATGGAGTTTGGGTTCAGCACTGGTCTCATCGCCAAGATCCAGGTGCTGTACCAGGACATTGAGAGTGTGCTGAAGGTGAACGGTAGCTTGTGTGCTCCTTTTAGAGTGCATAGGGGTGTCCGGCAGGGCTGTGCTCTGTCGGGGATGCTGTTTGCACTCTCTTCTCAAAATACGTTCAAATGTTAAAGGATTCATTTTACCAGGTTTTTTAAAAAGAGTGGTTTTATTGGCTTATGCTGATGACATTATTGTTTTTATTAAGAACCAAGATGATATAAAAACACTAACAAGAATCACTGATAAATTTCATTTCTATTCTCAGCCAGAGTGAACTGGAGTGACAGTGAGGCACTGGCAGTGGGAGAGTGGCGCCGCAGCCTTCCAATTCTCCCCCAGAACCTGATCTGGAAGAGAGATGGGCTGAGATACCTGGGGATCTTTCTAGGAGATGAAAGTGTTGTAAAAAAATTTTAAAAGACCCCAGAAATGTCTGTCTCTGTACTGGCTGTTGGAGGAGCCTCTGGTGTGCAGCATCCGCCTGGATGTCAGCTGTGATTCCACCCCAGGACTGATGAGGGCGCTGTGTAGCACAGGGACTGTAGCGTTAAAGCAGCTGGTGGAAAGAGCGGGGCTGGTGCTGTCAGACGTCCAGGCAGCAGGCGCTGTGCTGGGACTGCGCTCTGCCCAGCTGGTTCAGAGGAGCCTGGAGCTGTGATGTCTTGGAGAAAACACATACACATGCACATACATACACACACACACTTATGATATCATTGAGTAACCAGTAATAGTGTAGTAGGCCACCTAATTGGTTAGATTTTACTACAGGAAGCTATAAATATCATAGTAAGAGTCTGTTTTCTACACAACAAATGTAATGATGTTTGCTAGCTTAGTTACCTAGTGTTAGCTTAGTTAGTTTAGTTTGCTTAGTGTTAGCTTAGTTAGCTAGGGTAGCTAGCTACAAAGTAGTAATTTGATGATGATAACACAACACCATCACACAAAATTCATGGATGTGGAAAACAAGTTCATATTTTATAACAGCTCATATATTACGAGGTTTAAAAATGATGATAAACCTTACAGGTGTGCTGCTGTGTAAAAATAACCTTCAGGGTGGTGAGACTGCTGGCATAAGATGTGTGGATTGACAGTAAATGTATACCTATAAAAATTTAAATGACAAAGATATTGCAAAAAAACAACCACTGGGGTCATTTTTGACCCCAGTGGTTGTACCTGCTTGATTGAAAAGAAACATGTTAAATAAATGTAACTTTCAAAATCTTCTTCTCTCTGAGCTGATCAGTCATGAGTTAAATGTCTGCTATGTCAGAACTTGCTTGAAAAAGGTGCCTCTATCTCCAATTAAGCACATTGAAAGCTTTTTCAAAGAAGGCAAAAATCCCCTCAAGCAACTGTAAAAATGTTTTTGTGAAATTGTGGAAGTTTTTTTCTAATTTTGCCGTTTCCATTAAAATTTTCTGTATCTATAATGATGGAAACACGGTAACAGACAGATTTCATACCAGCCCAATATAACCACATTAACCAGGCAAACAGACTTGAGTTTATTTGAACTGAACAAAACTAATTAGAAGTTAAAGCATCATAAATGTGTGCATGCTAACATTTGCTCATTCATGCTAAACACATTACTGCTGAAGCTAATGGGAATGTCATTGGTTTGCAGGTTCTGCATAGTAAACAAAAGTGTTGGACTAATAAAAATTTTGATCTGATGATGGTGCTGAAGAAAATACTAAGGGGTCACCAGAATGATTAAAAAAACAAAAATGTCAGCCTAATGGTGAAACTACAGGACAATGCACCAGAGTCATCAGGATTTATGTTGTGGAGACAATGACTATAAAATTGTGTGCCAGCCCATCCAATTGTTGTTGAGATATTTTCAGTGGTGGACCAACAGTGCCAGTCCTGGAGGCACATGGCTAAAGAAACATTGTAAGTTGACATTGTTTTATGTATGTGTTTAAGATGAGTGTTGAGTGCTGGGTCGTTGGAAGATGTTCTGATGAGACAAGATGAAACTTTTGGTGATACTTGTGGCCCACAGCTCTAAATCCCATTTCTCACTCTGTTGCTCTCAACAACCAATCCAGGACCGATAATCCATGTGCGCATTAATAAGACAAGAGCAGGCACAGACAGAAACAGATATTTAATGACAAAGTTTGTGTCCACAGGGAGGGTGCAGTTATTAAAGTCAGAGAAAAGAATGAGAGAGAAAAGGCAAATAATAAAGTGACATAGCAGGGTGGCTCTCCATATATACACGCTTATGTTCACTCTGACTTATTACAAAAGAACTAAGAGAAAAAAAACAAAGTCATAAGTACGACTTGGGGTTGTTTTTTTTTTGGCTTTTGCAGGGGGGTGTCAGTATCTTGCCAAGATACTTCGGCATGTGGACTGCCAAGGCCAGGAATTGAACCACCAACCTCCTGATAGGTGGATGACCGCTCTACCTCCTGAGCCACAGCCACCCTAACAGATTTCATGCAGGACTTCACAGAACGTGATGTGTAAATTTATGCTCTCTGGTGTCTCAAGTGCTCACAAAGAAATGCTGAGCATCATTAGTAGCAACTGGAAAGAACTTTGCAAGTCATACATAATGATGACTAGGACAAAAATGAGGTGTCTTGAACCTTTATAATAAAGAGGGGATTGTTACTGCGGGAGGTCGCTATCTTAACAGCTCTCATCAGATCAGCAGATGGATTTGATAAAGCACAATTATGTGATATGAAAGCAAAGCAGTCCAACCACAAGACTGTGTGCTAATAGAAATATCATTTTTGAGATTCGACTAGGGCTCTTTCAATTATGTCATCTTGTTGCAGTCTCTCCTCCTGAGATGGTGTAATGGCACCAACTGGAGGACTCGTGCCACCAGGTGTTTATCATGATGCACCCAACTCCTAATACTCACATAACAGTAGTAGATGGAAATGCATTGCAAATTTGCATTGCATTTGGATGGAATCTTGAGTTCTGCTATGTCATAAACTGAAAAAGTTTTAAAGGATTGGAATTGTAATGGGTTTGCGAGGCATTCACAAATGCTGTCTTGTTGACGTGGCCATCAGATCAGAGAACACTTCTGTGTGTCGTTCTGAAGGGCAAATACAGACAATGTGTTTAGTCTTTTAATTTGGAGAACTTGTTGGTATTTTCAATGTAGTGACCTCACAGTAACAATGTCCATTTTTATGGACATGACTGATGAGGTCAAGTCCATGTTCATATTCAAGTATTTCTGACAATAGAGAAAATAAGTAAAATCAAAAAGAGCAGCATGACTCAACTGGGGCGATTTGGATCACCCTGTCCTGCACATACAAAAAGTCTGTCATCTACATGGAAAGGGTAATAGTGAGTCAATGACAACCCTTGCTGGATTTGACACTTTGGCACGGTCAACTTACAAGTGGACAGAAATGATCACAAAAACACTTCAAAATGGTGGTCCAGTCATTGTCATTGTACCCCACATTAACAGTCAGGTGACCTTTTCACATTAGCAATATGTGCTTAACTACAGTGATTGCGTTGGGCTCTATATGCAAGTGACATACACTCACAGATGGAGCACACTACACCTCCTGTGCAGACATGGTCTAAGTGCTTACTTTAACCCAAACCCTAACCATAGTATTGTCACATCAAAAAACACACCTGTGTTTCCACAGGGATTGAACAGTTTTGAAAAGGTACAGGCAAATGCCATTGTCCTGGTGATAAGACCATCAGATCAGACAATGCTTCTATGTGTTGATCAAGAGGGCATGGAATGTTTTTGGTTGTTTCATTTGGACTTGTCAGCATTTAATTTCCTGTATAGTCCTCTCTCGTGTCTGTAACCTACAATGAATGGGAAAACTAGAAAACTGACCCTTTGCCTTCCAAGTATGTGAACTGAAGATCAAATAAAAACTATTGAACAAATCATCACTATTTTACATTGACATTTCTCACAATGATGGAATGGTTCATATTATACTGTGCAAAATTACAGACAAAACCTTTTTAGGGCTAAATACTATAATTCACTGTCAAAGCTGCTGAAGTCCTGAGGCATCTGACAGCATTTTCTTCCCCTCACAGTAGATTTCTCCTCACTCTGAGCATGACTCCACAAGTCACAGAAGAAAAGGATTTCAATAAACCAAGACGAGCCTCTCTGAAAATATCAAGATAATGAGAAATTCAAATAAGCACAGTGAAGGAAAGAGTCAATACTCTGAGGATGTGCAAGAATGGAAGAGAGTCGCAGATGCATTAACACCAAGGTCATTTATTAAGCCCACGGCTCGAACTCTGCAACAACAGCATTCAGAGGGAAACTGCAAATCTAATTTTCTGCGCATCTCATTAGTGGTGGAGCGACCACACTCACTTATCATTCTCTGTTGTGCTTTCTTCCGGTGTTTTCATTCTTTCTCAACTAGTTCCAGTAATTGCCACAGCCTCTGGTGTGGAGTGTATTAGGACATCATCTGGAGCTTTTGAGCACTGTAATTTAGCCATATCCAGCCACTGCTGACTGATACTTATATGTATGCGTGGGTCGGATAATTTGTCTGCTTTTCTTCATGAGTAAGTTGGTTAATTATGGAGTTCAGCAGATAATAGTTTTAAAAATCAGTCATAAAACCAAGTGCTGGAATTCACCAATTTCAAATTTGTAAATTTTCATGACGAGAAATATTGAGCAAATTAATCTTTTCCCTGAGTTTCATTCTTGTCAGGAAGGAAAGGAATGATCAGAGTTTGCACCATAGGTACATTTACCATAATAACTCAAATATGATCATCAGCACACTTGACTGCTGGCTTTATTTATGTGACATGGATGCAATGTTTTCACAGGTGTAAAATCTATGGCGGTCCACTCTGTGGAGGGTCGAGAGATGTTTGGGAGCCCCCACTTTAGAATCCACTACAAAACCACATTGTATTCATTCATAATCGGTAAATTTACATGCAATTCTCTAACCAGTTTACAGTAAACTTTCTCCAGTAGTTGATTTCTTAAATGTCATGTAAATAAGAAACCCATTTTCAATGGTCGAGGTAGGAGCTTAAAGAATCTTGGTTTCCCCAGGGAGATTTCACCAGGAGGACACAATTTCTCTGCCATGAGTAACCAGATTTCTGATGGACACTGTACAACTACGGATGTGCAAAACAAAGACTGAAGACAGAAAAAGTAGCAGCTAAGTTCAATCAAAGGACTGTTAATTACACATAGACATGCATGTTTAAAAGAATTCCATCCGTAGTCCAACTGAAACTGAAACTGAATCTAAGACAAAATATGCTGCAGAAGTCTAAATAAGTCAGTTTCCACTGCTGAACATTTGACTGATCTTTCACGCTGTGAGGAAAGGCTCTGTTTGCCTGTACCCCTCTCACATCAGCCTGCTCCCACACACAAATCTGATTACTGACCTGCTGCATGCTGCGGCATGCATACACAGATTTACAGTAACCATGTTACTACAGTGCATGTAAACGTGTTCAGTGTTGGTCGCTCCACAGTCAGTCCACAGTGTCATAAACAGCACTGGATGGATTACTGTGAATTTTCTACTAAATTGAGCCTCCTCAGGACCTGCAGACCAATCTCATTGGTTGTTTCCTGGTTCCTCCTCTGGATCTCCTTGTTGTAATGCCTAAGTAGAGGAAGAGTCATAAAATGAATGAACTGACTCGGTTTTGTCAGTAAGTTACTGGTCATACCAGACCAGGTAAGGCTGTAGCAGCTATGTGTACTGAACTGAGCAATGGTTTGTACCACTGCTCCAACTGTTCACCTCTAGGAGTAATACTTTGTTGCAGCTTTAATGCAAGACTGTGTAACTTTTGAAAGAAGTAACAGACAACTTTGTACTTTGTACAGCTTTGTACAACTTTGATACAGCACTTAGCACTATCAATGCAACAAGATTTGATGGCATTTCTGAAGGACTCCAATAGCAGGAAATCTCCATAATGACATCAGTATACATTAAGATGACAATAAGATGAAGAATGTGCAGGAGAATTCAAAATACTAATCCGATTTTTACAGTTTATTAGCCGAAAATGAGCACAGCTATGCTGCATCAGTGGGAGGGTTGCTTATCAGTGCTAATGGTTCCTTTGGTCAGCAGATTTCTGGCTTTCAAAATCTACTGTTGGACCCAAATTTCCCCACCAGAAGAGTAAAGAACATTTTCTTTTTGTAGAACTGATATTTGTCTTGAAAGTATACTCAGAAATGAAGACATATGTTTGGCTTCCTCATATCTGACTTACAGATTTGAAGAAACAAAATATATCATGTTGTATTGTTACAAAAACACAAGAATGTATCAACATCCTGATTTGTTTTCTCATTCACTGATTTACTGCCATGTTTTGCTATTCTGGTCTGAGAGGGAAGATTTTCATGTTTTTACCATTTGTAGATAAAAATGCTTGATGTCTGTCCTTTCATCTTCCTTTGAGAATCTCTCTCATTTGTTCTGCGGCATTGGCTGGCACAACAAAACAAGCACACTGCTACACAAAATACACTGGTCAGTTCTATGAATATCAAATTCTGAAATCAAAAATGGAAGACAAAAATGCTGATCTCACAGGAAAAGAGAATACAATTAGATGAAATCACTAAGAAGTAATGCTTTAACATGGCCTAATAAGACCAAACGCAAAATGAATAACCGTCTAGAAGTCAGTGATACAGCTCTTCTGGCAATTTAAGGACAATTGTCTTCAGGATTTGCAGTTTCGACAGACTTTTAAACTCAAACTGACAAACCACAGGTTTTTCTGGGAAACATTTCACGAGCTGTTTGCAACTTTTTGGCATGTGTATAATTGCCTGTTGCTGTCAGAGAGCTGTGTGAAAACACCTGGGCAGGGAGAGGGAGCCTCAGTAGGTATGGATGTATTCACACCTCACTCCGCTGCATAAATTTCCATCCCAATTCCACTGGCTGTACCTTCAACCAGCACAGGAAGAAACATGTTTAGGCACGAGTTTTGTATTGAGTGGCACATTCTCACACATAGTGTACACTGACACTATTTGGAAGAATGCACATCTACGCAACCATCAGCCAGTCACTTCCCAAAGCCAAGCTCCAACATGCATAAAGCACGTAAAAACTGAGAAATTATCAAACAAGTCCTCAATTCATCTCATTGTGAAATGTTTTTTTCATCCAGCTTCCTTCCATGATAAGAGAATATTGCAGGTCATTCTTATTTATTTTCACCTTCTCAAGTGTCTCAATTCCATCATGCCATTTTTTAGTCTGTTTTATTTTCAGTTCTGTGATTGGCTATATCTCTGGTGTGAATGAGTGAATAGCCAATATAACAACTCAACTGTGAATTAAACACAAACAACAGCATGTCCACCTAGAGACTTCTAAATAAAATCTCTGTCTATCTGAATGTATGTCAGTCCTTCGATTTTCTTATCGACTTCACATTTGGGGGATGTTATTGCAGAGGACCCGAGAAGGTGCAGTGTCAAGTGTGTAGTTGTTTGAGAGAAAGCTGCAAGCAGTAATATCAGAGGCCAAGAAATCTGTCCATTCCCAACAGTCACATTTTGAAAGGACACCGCATTAACAGCAACTGCATGTGCATTTCTAATATGTGATAAGTTTTCCTGTTTTGTTTGACAGACATTCAGATTAGGGAGACATGGTGGTAATAGCAATTGAAATATGATTAAAGTTTGGTTACATTTAGGCAGCTAAAACACTTGGTTATGTGTAAGAATGGTAAATGGACAGCATTTATATGGCACTTTTTTTAGTCTAGCCCTTAAAGCACTTTACACAAGTCACCATTCACCCATTCACAGCCACCCATTCATACGCTGGTGGCAGAGGCTACCATGCAAGGGTGCCATCTGCTCATCAGGAGCAATAACCATTCACACACACTCACACACTTCACAGCATTGGGAGAAATTTGGGTTTCAATATTTTGTCCAAGGACACTCCAGCATGTAGGTCACAGGGGCCAAGGATCGAATCACCAACCTTATGATTAGTGGACAGCTCTAGCTCTGGAGGTTGGAACTCCACCCATCACAGTCTTTTCAGGTGTTTGCAAGTACTGCTGCATATGTGAAAAAGTATAGAAAGACTTTACTGTCTCCAGAGGGAGACATCAGATGGGGCTGACTCAAGTCTGAAAATGAAAAAAAATTATGGGTGTGGAGTTAGACAGTTAGCGCAACTAGCATAGCACACCCGAATCTCTGTTGAACTGTTGCAGATTTTTTCTTTAATTCTCCATCATGAGTCCAACAGTGTCATACGTTTTGCAAAGCTAAATCTTTTTTCAGATTGGGAAACTAAAACAAGTGGTTCACTTGATGAAGACTTGACCTGAAGTTCGTGGTGTAATGGGAATTCTTATTATTCATCTTCTCTTTACTCAATCATAAGTATTCACTGTCTTAAGGCCAAATGAACAACCATGTCATATGATTGGGTGTCTGCATGTGTCATAATCTGCTGACCATGCAACCGCGTACAGTATGTTATTATTCACTGATTAAGTGAACCTTGTGTCCTGATTGTACAACACATTATGACGTGCCTATTGTGCTGACATTGTTCTGATGATAGAACAAAGTCATCCTGTCTACAAAGATAATATATTGTATATAATCTATCAACTTCTCCTGCTCCGGGCTCTTTCTTGTCATCTCACACTAGAGACAGCAAGAAGGGAGTCCGTCTGCAGGCGTCAGAATAAACTCACAGAAAGACAACGAACGACTCTGTGCTTTTTAGTACAAAATTGCCAGAACAGTGGTAAAAGTATGTCAGTGTCCTCAGTTAGTGGGGTGGAAGGCAGGGCATATATAGGTTCAGTAAGAGCTAATGATTAGTTTTGAGTATCCAATAGAGTATCACAAATGTACAAGATGGGTATCGAATATCCATAATAGGGAATAATTCCAGGAGTAGAAGTGGGTTCACTTGTTGATGTTGATGCATCAGGCCTGCAATACATGCTTCTGTTTAAGACATCTGAAGTCTCCTGATGAACTCCTTCCTTCAGCTGACAAGTATTTCCACCACAGTGACAATGTGAAAAAATTCACTCAAACAGAGGATTATCACTTGAATGCAGCTGCCTTTAGCTTTACAGAGCTTTATACTGAGTTTCAGCTCGCTTTTAACTGTCCAGCAGAAAATTCACAGTTTCACTGTTTTTCACTCAGCATCTCAGTAGGCTCTACTCAGCAGGCAGCAGTTTTTCGGTGAAAAAGTTAGTATCAAACAAAACTAGCTTGTGAGCATAATGAAGCATTAGTGAAGACAGCTAATTTTTTAAGGAGGTGGTGGAGACCACAAACAGAGCTAAAAGAGAGTGAATATTGAACTTCACCACTAATGCTGCTACATAACTGCTGGATGTGTAAATGTGTGACTGTTCTGTAATGAATAAGTTCACCATATCAACAAACAAACAACCAACAAAACCAATAACAAACAACAAAAAGATGATGAAATGTCAATGCTACATTCACAACCTGTGTCTGGTGCCACCAAGTCAACCAAAAAATAAGTTATCGCAGGTTTAACTTTCAAATTGTGTCAGGACGCAAACTCCGTTCTGCCTTGCCTCCACTCCACACCCTTATTTTCCATTTCACCTCAGAAAGGGCACACTACTCCCTGTATTGGTACTGAATATTCTCTCCATCTGCACATTTTCATGTCCTAACAGGCCATGTTACTAACTTAGCTTCTTCCTCGGAGTCTTTGTACTTTGTCGTCTTGCAGGTTCCCATGGAGAGTGGTTGAACCTGGATTGTGGATTATAGCTACGTCTCCTTCCATGGCCCTGCCTGACATCCACTGCAACTGCTACTACTATTGGTCATACTTCCATTATTATTAGATCCATAGTGCTGTATTATGTACATATACTATCTGTTACTAATATATACACACATATATATATTATCTTTATTTATTTATTTATTTATTTATTTATTTATTTATTTATTTCTGTTTTACAGTGTCCAAACATTTTTAGAATCATGGTTGTAGTTACTTCTACAGTAAGTTTAACTGAACTTTTGTTGCCACATTTTTGTCTCAAGCCTCTACAAACCAAACAGCAGCTGGTCTCTCCATGTATATACATTTCTTTACAAACCTGCCATAATTATAAATGTGTGTACAATAATAAATAATAATAGTCAATACCAATAATAGATACTATACAGTTAAATGTACAACGCATATTTTTCCCTTTGCCACTTATCTTTAATGGTTTTGAACTCATGCTGGGATTTAGTGAGGTGTGTGAAAGATTCTCCACTAGTAAATGTGAACCAGACACTCTGCTTTAACCATTATTTCTATCATATACGACCAGATGAAATTGCTTACTTATTGAATTCACCAAGCTCTTGATTGGACTCAGTTGAATGCTCCTGAGAGATTTGTATTTACGGATCTGGTGTCAGTCCATTTCAGCTCTGTGGGCAGTGAAAGAGGCAAAGCTGTGCTGTTAAGACAAGATACTGTTGCAATGGATTCTCCAATACTGAAGCTGACCAAATTACTACACGGAGAATATTGCGCTAGTAATCACAAGTGAATAGAGCTGAAATGGTAAAGTCTGTAGCCCCATCACTCTCTGCTGACCCCTGGCTTACCTCCGGCACACACACACAGAGACACACACTCACACACACCCTCAGCCATGCATGAATCTAGAATCTTTGAGAGACACACACACGTTGGCACAGAGGCACCATTGCACAAAGAACACGGTCAGATACATGAACAAATACATAAAGACAATATTTTGATGAACCAGTGAAGAGGGAAAGAAGGGAGAGAAAAAGTGGTGCGCAGATGAGAGAGTTGTGTTCTTCCTACAGACAGATCAGCAAACACTCTACTGTATCCTCACAAATGAACCATAGCATCAGTTTTGTCTGGCTGAGAGGAGACAACAAGCTTTTTTATTTATTGTCACATACAATCATAGTCAGTACAACTTCTCTGCATTTTATCCATCCCAGACAAACAGTAGGCAGCCAGAGTTGCTGTGTTACAGCCAGTCAGGTGATATATGACTATCTATAGCCCCTGACCTGTAGACTGCAGTCACACAAACACCTCAGCAGGAGAGTGTGTGTCTAGCTGTAACATACTTTAGGTAGGATGAGATACTTTGGGTAGTTAAAACAAGAGAGGATGCATCAAGAGAGCAGCCTCTACCGAGGTGCTGATACTGACTTTTTATCTTAATATCTACCATCCTCTCAGTTCAGGACAAGCTGTGAATTAGAACAGCAACACTGGGCCTCATGTTTCACCACTTGTAAGGACAGATTAACTCTTGAATGGCAAGCACAACTGATGCAAAAGCAGTTGCAGTTGTCCCTCACTATAACGCGGTTCACCTTTCGCAGCCTCGCTGCTTTGCGGATTTTTTTTTTGTGTAATTTTGCATGCTTTTTTTCCCGTGTACAGTATGAACGTGCATAGTGTTCGGCGTCCTGATTGGCTAAGGGAGTACAGAATGCATTTGGCTAGCCAGATTTACATAAATGTTCAATGTCTGTTTATAAGAATCTTCTGGCCCAGAAGAAAAAACAGCGCCAACAACTACCCATAACTATGTTCTGCACTCGGAAAAAAACACCTGCACCAAGGCCTTCAGAGGAAAAAGACGTTACACCGGAGCAGCGCCAGTCGGAGGGATTTTGTGCAGCCACACAGCGCAGTGTGGCTTCCAGGTCCTGGTTGGCCTGCTTCGTCTGCCCATTGGTCTGCGGGTGGTAGCCTGAGGAGAGACTGGCAGAGGCACTCAGAGCAGCACAAAAAATTCCTCCAGACTAGGGAGACTGTGGGACTCTGTCAGACACAATATCAACAGGAATTCCATGTATGCGGAAAACCTGTTTGACTAACTGGTTGGCCGTGTCTTTAGCCGACGGTAACCCAGATAACGCCACAAAATGAACCAATTTAGAGAATCGGTCCACGATGGTGAGAATAATGTCGCTACCTTTTGATCATGGCAATCCTGAATGAAGTCCACTGCAATGTGAGACCACGGGGGTGGAGGGGCTGGAGGAGACCAGAGGGAGCCCAATGTGATGCCTTGCCCCGGGCACAAACTGTGCATGCCCTGACGAATTCCCGGACGTCCGTCTCCATGGCTGGCCACCAGAATATCCTCCTGAGAAACGACAGCGTCCGGGCCGTGCCGGGATTGCAGGCCAACTTGGACGTATGCCCCCACTGCAGCCCCTGGGATCGTACTCATGCTGGGACGAAGAGGGCATGGTGAGGACCACTGCCGGGGTCCGGCTCCTCCTGCACGGTGTCGTGCACTACGGCCTCCGTGTCCCAGGAAACCACAGCCACCACACGGTCCGTGGGCAGGATGGTCTCCGGCTCCTCCTCCGTGTCAAGCTCCGCTAGCGTGAACTGCCAGGACAAGGCATCAGGCTCAGTGCTGCGGGATCCAGGTCAGTAGGTCAGAGTGAAATTGAACCAACCAAAAAACATGGCCCACCTAGCCTGCCAGGAATTCAGTCTCTTGACCGTGTGGATGTACGATAAATTTTTGTGGTCAGTCCAAACCACAAATGGCTGCTTGGCCCCCTCCAGCCAGTGACGTCACTCCTCAAGGGCCAACTTGACCACTAGCAGCTCCCGGTTCCCCATGTCGTAGTTCCTCTCCGCAGGGCACAACTTACAGGAGAAGAAGGCGCAGGGGTGAAGGCCGCACGCTGGGACAACACTGCACCCACCCTAGTGTCCGAGGCATCCACCTCCACCACGAATTGCCTGGTGGGATCCGGTTGGACGAGCACAGGCGCCACAGTGAACAAAGTCTTGAGGGTCTTGAAGGCTTGCTCCGCCTCCTCCGGCCAGGAGAATGACAGTTTGGTGAAGGTGAGGCAGGTGAGCGGCGCCACCATGCAGCTAAAGTCTTTAATGAAGTGTTGGTAAAAGTTGCTGAACCCTAAAAACTGCTGGAGCTGCTTGCGCTTGGACGAAAATGCACCTTCAACAGATCTGCCCTGATCTGCTCGCTTTCAATTATGTAACCTAAAAAGGGGATTGAAGACTGATGGAAAGCGCACTTCTCTGCCTTGATAAACAGTCTGTTTTCGAGCAGTCTCTGAAGAACCAGACGCACATGCTAGACATGTTTGTCCTGGTTGCGCGAATAAATCAGAATGTCATTTAAGTACACAAAAACAAATTGGTCAAGACAATCCCTCAAAACGTCGTTGCCCAGAAGGCATCACCAGGTATTCAAAATGTCCTAACGGCGTATTGAAGGCCGTCTTTCCATTCGTCCCCTTCCCGAATACTCACTAGATGGTAGGCGTTTCTCAGATCCTACTTACCATTGCCCCCTGGAGGGATTCGAACGTGGCCAAAAGAAGTGGCAGGGGGTACTTATTCTTTACCGTGATACTATTCAGCCCCCGGAAATCGATACAGGGACGGTGCAACTTATCTTTCTTTTCCACAAAGAAAAACCCTGCCGCTATTGGGGAGGAGGAAGGCCAGATGATGCCTGCAGCCTCAGCCTGAGACTCACCAATGTACTTCTCCATAGCTTCCCGCTCAGGTCTCGACAGGTTGTAAATGCAGTTAGAGGGTAGCGGAGCACCCAGCAGGAGGTCTATGGAGCAGTCGTACGGAGGATAGGATAGAGCAGAGAAGAGAAGTCCGGGGGGGTCACCGCCTCCGGACTCTCAGCCCCCACCAAGGTGGGGAATGGCCGAGCGCAGGCAGGTGGCAAGAAAAAACACGCTCTAGCTCAGAATTTTTGATTAAGCCGATTAAGCCTCTCCGCCAGAGTGAGACGAGCACAACCCACCTGCATGGGCTCCTACCCCAGGAAGGGAGACGGAGCGGAGAGAGCGCTCCGTGGCTGGGCACCTAGAACTCTCCACGGCAGGGTCTCACGTTGCTGCGATGATCGGGATGATCAAAAACCAAGCAGAACTGCCTGACAAAGGAGTGAAAGCTTAGAGCATCAAACTCCGGCTGACCACTCAGTGCCTCCACCCAGTTTAAATCCTTACCCCTGAGTAACCTGATCAAAAATAAATCTTTGCCCGATGACTGGAAAAGTTGTGAAATGCTAAAAAGAAAAACACCTGCTGGGACATTTCCCAATGAATTAGGTTAACTGCTAAGAGGTTAGTAACATGGTTAGGTATAAAAAGAGCACGCCGGAGAGTCTTTCTGAAGTAAAGACGTGGAGGGCTTCACTCACTCTGTGACAGGCTGCGCTGGCAAATAGTTCAACAATTTAAGAATAATGTTTCTCAATGTAAAATTGCAAAATTAAAAGATTCAGTGAATCTGAAGAAATCTCTGTATGCAAATGACGAGGCTGAAAACCAATATTGGATGGCTGTGATCTTCAGGCCCTCAGACAGCACTGCATGGAAAACAGACTTGATTCTGTAGTGGACATCACTGCATGGGCTCAAGAACACTTCCAAAAACCATCCTCTGTTAACACAGTTTAAATTCTACCATGCAAAGAGGAAACCATAAATCAAATCCGCCGAATTCTCTGGTCCCGTCTCCTATGAAATGTCCCCTCATTTAAGATGGACTGAGGTGAAGTGGTAAACGGTCCTGTGGTCTGACAAGTCAAAGTTTGAACCCTTTTGTGGAAATCATGGATGCTGCGCAGTTCAAAAGCCAGCATCCGTGATGGTGTGGGGGTGCATCAGTGAACATGGTGTAGCTTAGGCTTTACATTTAAGTAGCAATAACAGAAAATGAGTAGGAAGTTACTTTAACATACTTAAATGGAAGACAACCAATATAAATGTTATTAATTGCACCTGTGCTTTTCCTGCTATAACAAGTCATAGTCTGTTCTGAAAAGTACCCATTATATCTCTCACTCTTCATCAGAAGCTATGTAAAATCAATTGCTGCAGAAATGCTGTTAAATGATGTGTTCAAGTTCAGCAAATAACTGAATTCATTTACAATATAATGAGCTCCTATTGTAGCCACATTCATCTTTGTATTCCAGAATATATATTCTTGTTAAAAACAAGCAGCACTTCATCCATCATTCAGTGTGTGCAGCTTTCAGTTGAATCCAAGCATCTAAAGAGAGACATTAATGTGTACATCGACACAGGTTTCTTTGTTCAGATAAACAAATGCAGTATTGAGCTGCTCCTCGGGAGCTGCAGCTGTCAGGTTCTTATCAGCTGAGCAGCGGAGCTCTCATTGTCCCTCTCATCACAGCTAACGACAGCTTCGCCACTGAAGTACCATGTAGAATGTATGTGACACCATGTGTTTATAGACCACATGTCGGAACAGCTTGCACCGTCCCCAGAAGTGTGGTCTATAAACACGTCTGGGAATAGCTGGGACTGAGAAAGACGACTGCTTTACAGTAATCAATAAGGCTGTAAGACCATGTTTAATTGATCGGTTGTTATTGTGGGGTGGTTAGATTTTTTTTTGACAGCTCATAAATGGCTTGTTTTATTTGTAATTATTTTTACCTTTCCCTTACAAAGACTAGCTGTTGTTACACTGGTGTCATTAGGGTGCATCCAAACACATTTGTTATATTCACTCATATGTGCTTATTGCATTATGGATACAGATGGGGAAATATACAGGTGATTATCGCTAATCTCTCTGCCATATTA
Organism: Chaetodon auriga; assembly: GCF_051107435.1. Taxonomy (NCBI): domain Eukaryota; kingdom Metazoa; phylum Chordata; class Actinopteri; order Chaetodontiformes; family Chaetodontidae; genus Chaetodon; species Chaetodon auriga. Next base: position 3,273,641 of record NC_135082.1, read on the forward strand.
GTCATTTTAATTTCTGGCCATTGCTTTATGAACGGCAGTGTTGGTTAGTCCATCTACTACTTTAGTCCGGACCAAATTCATCCTTCTTTTGGTGGGGTTTGAAGTAACTCCACCAAAAACACGTCCCAGACTCAATGTCACATAGATGCACCTCCTGGAATCTTGAGGTTAGTCTGGTTTTGAAACAGATTGTAAATTTGCATGATGCCACTGACAATGAGAAGGCCCATTGACAATACTCATAATGTTGGGAGAGGCCAAGCATTTTAAAACTATCATCATGAAAACTAGGATTATCAACCCCTTAAAATGAATGACTAACTTTTAGTCCAAATCAGTCTGAATCATTACAAATACTGAGCTTTTACTTTTGATGTGATGATCCTTTTTGTGGTTTCTGTTCATAAGAAGGTAGGAAGAATCCCAATGTTAATGTGCATCCTGGATTGCAAAGAAAGGATAGGAAACAGGAATGTAAAGATTTTCTTTTTATTCACTTGTTTCTCAATGTTTTTTTTTTTTTTCTTTTGCGATGGGAGTATAAATTAAGCTATCAGGAGCCCAAAACTGTCTGAACCCAAATTTCTGGGGAGAAATACAGATATGAGATAGCCAAGGAGTGAGCTGCAAAAAGAAAGTAGGAGTGAAAAAGAGAGTGTTTGCCAGTGAGTTTGATAGAGAGAAGGACAAGACATGAATAAAACATCCCCAGCAGATTGACTGTCAGGCGGAGCAGAGAGTGGCTCCCATATAGAGTCTCTGAGAGTGAGGAAGCCAAATGCTTGATTCACATGCACAGCCCTCTTCCTCTTATAGCCATCTATTATAGCTCACAGCACATCCATTTACTCCCATGTCAGAGCTGGCTGCCTCACACAAACAGACAGGCACATTTGTATACATAAATAATTACTACGTCTACATACCCAAACTGTTCACTTCCACAGTGCTATCTCCTCAGTCAATCATGAGTGACGTGCAAAAGTGAGAGAGTGAATAATGTTTTCAAGCTAAATCATCATTGCTGCAGAAAGTGAATGTCTTTGAATGGAAGTACATGATTTATGTGCGTTTTGATGGAGGGATGCAAAAAATGGGTTTGCACTTAAAACATTTTGACCAGAATTTTTTATTTCTTCAACTTGTAAGTGGGAACTCTCCCCTTAACTCTTGTATCTACTGGAATTTTAAGTGCATACAAATTGTTTCAATTCTGCTTGTTCTCATTTTTCCTCCTCTCCTGGAGGAGTTTGGAGGCAGTCACAGGTTCAGAAAGGAAGCAGGCTGTATTAGGTGTTGTCTTACCACATCCAAAGGCAAAAGTGTTTTACTGGATAAACTCAACGCCGGCGTGAAAAGTTTTCCTTTACAGACAGGGGTATTCATGCGCACACATCTTCCTGATGTCGGAAGTGCAGGATCTACTTCTGAAAGTTTTGCAATTTTACAAAACAATCTAACATTCATGACTGCCTGTAGTGACTGACCAGGTGTGAAAATTTGAACTTTCATGATGACAATGATGTTGGTTTTCCAGGTTTGGGTCCGTCAGTCTTGAGCTGAACCAAATCTTTGCAAGAGTCTGTTTAAAAAAAAACCAAAAAACTGTGTGCTGGGGACCAGCGTGGTTTAAACACACCAAGGTGTACTGCTGAGCGATATGACAAAATCAGTTGATGACTTGGATGCTCACAGGCATTTGACAATACATTGTATATCCACTGACCAGTTGCTGCAGATCAAGATGATCTGCAAGAAGATTAACTATCACAGAGAACAGGCGGAAGAAGATTTAGCGGCCTTAAATGGCAGGATTGGCAGCATCCTCCTGCATGTTTCCTTGTGTTTCTCTTTTATCCCCTCCCTTGTGTTTCTTATGTGTTCTCTCTCCTTGTCAGTGTGTCTCTGTCTGTGTCTGAGCTGAACTGGGCGTGGTTCACCTGCTCCCCTGCTGCTGCCAGCCCACCTGTACACCTGAATTTCATCAAGCAGTCAACGCTCACAGCATATAAACCCTGGTCCTTCACTTGTCTTCACCAGATTGCCAGTTATCCCATGTGGTACTTTGTCTCAGCCCCTGCCCTGGTCTTGTTAGTCTGCTCCATGCTTTATGCTCTGTGCTCTTCACCTCACATCTGTGTTTTGTCTCCTCCAAGCCATTCTACACCTGGATTCCCTGCCGTAAGTCAGCCAAACTCTCCCTGCCTCTTCTCCCTGATCTTCCTTTGTCTGCCATTCCTCGTCGCCTGCCCGGATCAAGCTCCAGCAAACTGCACATTCTGAACATTGATGTTTTACTAATAAACTGCTTCCACTGATTTCTGTCTACTGTGCTGCTTTTGGGTCCTACAAGCCAACCCATTATGACAATAAAAGGATTTTCTGTTTTTATTTCAGCTGGAAAAGATAAGCCACTGTCCTCTTTACTGGCAACCACATGAGTCAGTGCTCCAGAAAGACTGCTGTTTTATCCAACCCTATTGCCAGATAAGAATGTTGTCATCAGACGATTTTGCAAAGGCCCAGATGATGCTTGAAGACAATGGGGGTTTTTTTGTTTGTTTTTTTTCTTCAGTATCTCAGGTTAAAGTTGGGGAAAGATCATGACCATTGAAAAATAAACTATGGCTTAGGTTAGAAAAGTAAAACAGCTGGTTCAGTTTTGGGAAAGACTAATTATTGATAATGAAACATTAATTGCAAATCTATCACAGCACTCAAACTCTGGTACCTGCATTAAAGTCAAATGCATACTATGCCCATTCACCAGCATGACCTTCTCTTTCTTATTCTCTTATTCTCAATAAAGAGCAATTTCCTGGACTGCCACTGAACATTGGCATTGCACTTAAATCATCAGGTGTAAAATCAGCCAATATGAACATAATTCTTCGGGACACTGACCTGATGATCACATTCTCTTGGCACATCCTGGCCATTGTACCTTTAAACTTACTTCTTCTGTTTCTTTGTTTTTTTTTTTTCCAGGGGTGCAGACCTATTTGCATCAGCAGCACACTTGCTATGGTGTTGTGGCATGCAGGACATTTTCACATCATTAACTACTCTTACATTACTGACTGTAAAGTCGAAACTGCTACTCGACTCACAAGGTTGATTGTGAGTCTTGTACCTGTGAAGCTGGTCTTAGGGTACATTCAGGGAAGTGGTTGGATGACTGGACTCAGAATGATTGTCAGGGGGACAGTCTGATAAGAGAGACTTTATTGTCCTCCACCTGTATAGACTTTAGTACAGTACACAGCGGAACAATAGATTGATATAACATTCAGGGGAGTGACGCAAGCACACATACAATGCATACAACAAGATACAAGAACAGGTATAAAATAACTCAACAAAACGCTCCACTTCTGATACACTCACGGTGGGTTATGAAGCCATGCAGTGGACTGCGACATACAAATGCAACACAGCCTTGCCACAGCCAGGAGACTGGTAAGAGTATGTTTCTTAATGACAAGCATACAATTAATGTTTAAATGTCAAAATCCAGGCCAAGTCTAAGAAACCAGGCTGTGGCAACCATGTGTTCGTCAAAAGAAGTGTTCCTACATGACAATTCAAGAAAGTGTTGCTCTTGCCTTTCAGTCATTGGGTGTTTGCAACAGTAAAGAAATCCCTGAACAGATAATTGTGTAGTGTGAAACTGTGGTACACGGTACCTGTATCCAAACGCTAGTAACACCTGGTCAGCATCATTGCCTACAGGCACCTGAAGAGAGTGAATGTCTCTTTATAGGTGGTAACCTTCTGCATCAGTCACACTGTGGATTTATGCTCACCACCAACATTCAGGCCCTTTCCCCTCCATTTCTGCTATTGATCACCACTAAAAGTCCAAATTCAATTTTGATAATGAAGATGTAACTGTTATTGAAGACCAGCAATCAACCACTTGCTTCATTTGACTTTTGTGCTTCACAATGACTAACTGCTAAACAGCTTTCCATTGATTCAATTGACCAAAGTCAAGCTGTGGTCGAGTTTCCCCTTCTGCTCCTCTAACTGTGACAACTAACCCAAGTCCATCAATGTCCACTTGGGAAATGATGGGCTACCTTTACACTGAAGTGGAATCATTGGTGAGGAATGAGTGCATCAGACAGACAAATGTTTTATTGGCATTTATATTGATGCACAATACACACTCTCCTCTCCACAGGCAGAGATGGGTTTCATGTCTCTGTCTGTCTCCTTTTGTGTTCAAGTGCAGCAGGTACTGGAAGTCGCAGTGCAGTGAAAGGTCAGGACTGGTAGAAAACAGCCAAAGGTAGTGAGAGAGGTAGTGGAAGAGGAGAAGATGTGACTCTAAAACTTTGTGGTATCCCACAGCAGCTAAACCTCATGTTTTCTTTTCCTTTTTCACTCTCTTACAGTATCTCTGTCCCCAGCACACACTGTAGTTTATTGTCCATCTACCCCCAACTTGATCTCTGGGGTTCAGCTCTACTTGTCTCTGTCTTCCTCACTCTTTCTCCCACTCTTGGTATTTTTTTCTTATTCTTTTCTGTCTGTTCTCTGTACTTTCTTTCCTTTACCAAGTCCCTACTCCCTGTGCCATCCTTCACACACATACTTCTACACTCTTATCTCTTTTTTTCTCTGCAGTGGTTCTATGACAGACAGCGTGCTACGTTTACATTGTCTTTATATGTGTGAAAGTCTGTGTGCGAAGGCATTATCACTATTTGACTGTGTCATTGTGCCAGCTGGGACTCTGGTGCATTTAATGCAACATAATTTAAACTTTACAGAATTGTGAAGGCATAATAAATAAAACTGAAGGACAATATGTAAAACTGAAGCTGCAGTCAACAAATAGCATAATATCTGTAATAAAGTTGGGAATTAAAGAAAAGATTGGTTCAAAATTATTTTTCTCTTTTAATTGATGTCACTGTCTGGTGCTAATGAGGTGAAGCGACTCAGTATCAAATCAAAATGTGCAATAGCTACGTTGTCCATAGTGCAAAATCAGTTTCTTAATAACTGCAATAAAATTGGGAGTTTTCAACTGGCCTGCATCTATGTCACAAGACTGTCAAGTTTCTTTCTGTGAAGCAAAATAAATGCTTTAAGTTCTTTTATTCTCAATGGAAATGCAATATTTAAAGTTTCTGCATTAAATTGCACATTGATTACCATTTTATATTTCTTCAGTGAATGTATACGATCTGTAGTTTTTTAGTTATTCCTTTGTTGGTATATTCAATCTGAATCATTGTTTTTGCTTTGTGAAGTTTCTGAGCTGTCATGTCATTTGTATTATTTTTGTGCAACTTTTTGATGATGCAACTGTTGTTTCAATAAAATGTAGAATTTGGAGCATCAAATTGGCTTCAGAGGTGGGCACACTTCTTGAGGGCTTGCCACAGTGATGGCATTTTTCTTCTTCTTTGGATTTCTGATAAACTGCATGCATTGTTGCAGCCCCCTCCAGCCAGCTCATGCTGTTCAATGTTGGCATAATTTTTCAGCCATAGAGGTTGTTGCTTGTATAAGATGCTGCTTTTTTTTTTTTTAATGTGAGTTTTGGATAGCAGACAGTTAAATAGTTTCACAATGTCACATTAAATTCAGATGGAGGGCCTGAAGAGAAAACTGCAATAGACAAGATGAAGGAAAGTTCTTACTAGGCTAGTTTAGATGAAATTATGAAATGAAACGAAATGAAACAACTTTTTTTTTTCTAAACAGAAAATCCAGCAAAGGATCCAGCAAAGGATAGACGCCCTTTGTTATTAACAATGGCATGCAGAACTACTTTTGCACCCAAAAATGTACCAGTAGTATTTGCACATTGTCACTTAACTTCTGCTGCTTGACTTCAGGGAGTAACGGTCATGATGAATGTAACATTAGCCACAGAAGGACAGGGCAACAGCAACAGATCCATGAGCGGGAAATGAGCTATTGTTAGCTGAGCTGCTGGCCAATAGCACCAACGTAGCATCAGATGCAGATTGTTGTCTGAGTTGTTCGCTTCATATTTGCTTCATTTCATTCTTTCTGTCATTAATTTCATTATTAACTTTGTTATCCAACAGGCCCAGCAGATAGACCTCAGATGATATTTATTTTCTGAGGATGGCATTGGCAACGTATGACCCGCCCTACTCTGCCTCTGATTGGCTTAATCTGATATATTATCCGACCAACCAACAAAGGCAACAACGAGTACTAGCCAATCAGAGGTAAAGTGAGGTGGGTCATGCCTTTGCCATCCTCGGAAAAAACAATTGTAGCCTGCTGCTAAATGGTGCGCATCAGAAGTGGGTATACACAATGCCAGCTAAAAAATAAGTGGATACCTGCATATACCCTGCACTACATCACTGGATGTGACCCTTACGTTATGAAGAGGAGCGATTTTTGAGTGTGTTTGCTTGAAGTGTTTGCTTGAATCTGCTCACCTGTCTGTCTTTTTCCCCTTCCCTTATATTATTTGTTTGTTATTTGTCTGTCTGTCACCTTGCCACCCTTGTATGTCTGAGGTTGGGTGTGGTCTCCTACACTCTCTGCTGTCTCCTGTCTAATCACCTGTGGACTTGCTTTGCATCAGGCCCGTCAGACCAGCAGTATGTAAGCCTGGTTTTCTTCATCTCTAGTTGCCAGTTTGTCCTGATTCCTCTTGCGTCTAGCATATCCCCTTTGCCTGCCAGCCACGTCCAGCCTCAGTTATCCCGCTGTGCCTCTACTCCTAGCTTTTTCTTAATGGCTCACCAGGAGATCGCCTTAATTTTGAGCCTTTTGTCAATAAACTGTTTTCTTTTTTTCTCACTTTGTCTGTCAGTCAGCATTTTTGAGTCCAGTCTATTTGTAAGTGAAAGCTTAACAGTTTTGATGCTACTGAGGCAGTGGATAACCAACTACCCGGTCCTTCAGAAGTTGTTCTACTCTAGAACACAAATGAAAGCAGACAAAAGTATGGAGGCAAAGAACTTTCTTGTTGGCAGTTGGTCCATGACCTTGGTACCAAAGCACTCCAGATGACTGTCTTTTCGGTTTTTCCTGTGGATTAACCGAGCAACAAACTTCTTGACGTTTATATCACAGTTGTTTGCAAGGTTAACCACTCACAAAGGTCCAGTGAAATGTCACTTAAGACGTGGACCGTCGCGAAACAAGACGAACTATTGGATGACATTTTCTTAGAAATATGAAATGAAATGAGCGACCTCCAATTTTACAATCACAGCTCTACCTATCTATCTATTTCTGTCTATCTATCAATCTGTCACATTCATCACACAACGTTTGACCCCACACTGGTGTAGGAGTAAGTAGAGTTAGTCCATTTCGATATGTTGTTAATTATAGTCATGGCCTTATAAATATGCTTGTGTTAAGCTGTTGGGTACTTTGTTCGGCATTTCAGTGCATCATCAGTGATCAATGTTGGAGCAACATTTCTTAAAACAGAGGACAAAATGTGGATCACATAGAATAACCAGGTCATAAAAAAACAAAGTCTAACAGTAACTTTAAAGGATTCTTATTGTCAACATAGCCTAAGAAAAGACCAAAACTTGTGATGCATTTCCCCTGCTTGCAGTTATACATTACTAGATTATAGCTCACATCCAGAAGTCACAGAACAGCCGTATTGATTTTTATGTGCCATAGATAGATAGATAGATAGATAGATAGATAGATAGATAGATGACAATAAATGTTATCACAATAACAACCAAGAGTTTGGATGTATTAAAACACTTCATGCAGTTAACAGGAGCTCTGTAAATATTAAAGAGATGCTGCATTAATGAATAGTCCTGCAGGCATCAGCAGCGACTACTAATATAAAACCTACATAAATATAAACTTTTGGTACATTCTAATATTCTCCAACTGCACTGAGAGCACATTATGTAATATCATTAATGATGGTGGTGATTTTGTTTTAACATGTAGAGTGAACAGCGGGCAACCACTCATGTATATAACACTGGTATGACAGACTCTACATTTTTGACTAGAATTAGACAAGATAAAACATTCTGAATGTAAGTTTTTAAATTATGTATCTGGTTGTATCTCAAACATGATCAAACAAGAAAATAGCAATGTACCCTTTAAAATCATTTTAAAAAAAAAAGCACATAGAAAATGTCACAGCTGCACAGTGCTTCAAGAGCCTCTAAATGTTTCAGTCTGTGTCTTAGTCTACATCAAAATCCACACAGATAGACAGCCACAAGACATTGTTTTATTTAATAACCATGAGAAAATAGTGAAAATGTTCAAAAATAACCCATCATTCAATTTTATTTGATTTTTTTAGATTTTTCCCCATATTTCATATAAATGTCTAAGGTTTCAAATAAAAATAAATAAACAATAAAACAACTGAGTCAGTCTGAAACTGAAAATGTAACCTTGGTAAATATTAGTGTGAATTGTAGAATTCGTTTTACTTGTAATAATGTCTGCAAACTGCAGACTGAGAACCACAACATCCTCTGCTGTTTCACACCCAAGGCCTGTTTTACTGGAAGTCATAAATTCAGCAAAATCCTTAATCAAATAATTGTCCATTTATTGCTTTCACATGGAAATAATGACAGTAGCCAATAAGAATAACAACAATAATAGTGTTTAGTATACAATATGCACACAATAATCAGTCCCTCTCTGGCGTGGCTCCTGTTTGGGGGAATATGAAATAAATTAAAGTTATTTCACGTAATATTAATTATTCATCCATAACTATAATTTCATGGTTCATGTAATAAAACCGTAATCATGTTGATCAGACATGAGTACTTCCCTTAATGCACAAATTAACTTTGAAAAATAATTAACTTGAATTCAGGGTTGAAAGCAGTAACACAAGGAATCACAACATATGTAAAGTGACTGAGAGTGAGACAGATAACCAGGACACTGACTGTATATGTCAAAACATTTATTACAACAGCTACTACCAAAGACTGGATGAGCAAATAAACACTAACTGAACATACAATGACAGGACAGTGAAGAAATAAATGAGGAGGACAGCAGAGTTTGCAGGAAAGGTATGCAGCACATGAGTAAATCAGGTAAAGGTGTTGGTGGTCACCCCGGAAGCAGCTGGTAAAAGCAATGACAAATTTAGGATCACAGTTAGTTATGAAGCAAATTATAATCAGAAATTCACTCAGTTAGCAGAAAGAAAGGTGGACTTATGGACTCTGAGTTTAGCGGCCGAGTTTGTCAGAGATGTGCAGGTGAAGATTCGGTTGAAGTTGTTGGATGTTAGAGCGAAGGCTGGGGATCTTTGTGCTGGTAAACAAAGGATCAGCTTTACCAATTCTGTGATGGCTTTTGAGACAGAAATTATGGCACAGAGATGAAAAAAGTCTGCTTTCCACTGCCATCCAGGGAGGTGACAACCACATCCTTTTTCATTTTACTTGTAAGACAATTTCTTTGAATAACTGTACCTCATTACTAAACACCACAATGAATAAAGATCTGAGGTTTTGATGATCAGGGGAGTACAATGACAATAAACATGCCACATTTATCTGTAACAGTTATCTATATGTAACATTATATATGGATATATATGGATTGGAATTTCCCCTCGTGGGACTAATAAAGGAATATTGAATTGAATTGAATTGATATATATGGCCTGTGTGACACTTTATCATACGTTTAACTTTGTAGCATTTGGTTATTATTGACAGCAAACTTCTGACATGGTTAAGAATACAAAGTTATACATTTAAACAGTGGGAAAAGTAATAGAGTAACAGTGTAGCATTTTAGAAGCATCCATGCTCCTTTGAAAAGAGTTCCTTTGTTTAAAGCAGAGGAAGGTTCATCAAAGGGAAGAGTCCCAGTTGGCTTTTGTTTCAGGCACATTTAACGTCTCAGTTGTATTTTGGATTCTGTTCCAGCAGTAATGTTGAATTCATCTTCTTTTTAATCCCATTTTGAGAAATCTTCCATTGTTCTGTGTGAAAAATTGGATCTAAGTTTGCAACAAAGTCTTGGTTGTTGGGGGCCGAGCACAGCAGGAAGCCCATTGTCCTGCTGTTAGGGGGTCATGTGTAACTTCAACCAGGCTAACTAACAGTCACTAAACAGTTTTGCCTTTGGTACTCTTCAGGATAGCCTTGATCCTCCTTAATATAAATACCAGTCTTTGTTTTGGTGTCTGGTTAGTGCTGGTCCAAATGGCCTTTCACAGCTGTAAGACAAGGACTGGGAGAACTGTTATGTTGGGGGGGGGGGGGGGGGGGGGGGGGGGGGTTCTGACCTTTCAGCATGGCACATTAAACAATTTCTGGGTTCTGCTGAAGAATATCTATAATATAATATATGAAGAATATACAGCTGTGTGCTTGGAAGCCCCTTCGACCCTCTGGCTCTGGTGACCTCGCAGAGCACACTAATAATAAACAAGTTGCATTTGGCTGAGGACCTTCAGTTGTGGGGCTACACTTTAACAATTACATTTATATACAACTAATTGCATTCATAGCACAGGGGGTTGGGAGGGGTGAATTTCAGGCATTCAGAGTGCAGGACTGTGACACCAGTAATGCCGTAGTCACTATGAGAGGAGAGTGCTTTGCAAGATGTCCTGTTTTGGCAGAAATCAAATGAATGTCAGTAAACATACATTCAGTGTTCACATTTTTGCAACTTGGCAGGTACCTTAATTAACAACATTTCCTCATTATGGTAATTTGATCGTAATTACATTTCCTTCAAAATATATTTGCTGTTGCTCATTAGTTGTATATAGACATAATTTCCCTAAAAAATGGTAGAAACATCTGGAACACAATATGTTCAGTTAAGATACAAAAGCACTGCTGACATCTTGTTTCATGAGCACAGGCTATGTTATCAAGTTAGAAACACCCATGTCAGTTTATAAGGCAAGAAACCAGGCTGCAGGCACGCAGACACATGAGTATATCCACAGATTTGTTTTGAATCTTGGTTCTGGGATGTCAGCATGACACAGCACATTCAATCAGAATCTGCTTTATTAAACAATGTAAGAATATAAAGACTGTGTCTCGACATTTGTTTCCATAAACGCAACACAGCAGGATAAAACAGAAAGGTAACAACACAACACATAACACATGCATCACGGGGGGGCACTGATGAAATAGAAGTTTTAATCATTTCAGTATTTTGGGAACAGAATTATTTCAAACGTGTATAATCTGTTAGGTATCTGATTATAATGTTTTTAATCTGGGTTTAAAAAATCATTATTGAGGGAAAATAGAAAAACATCAATATAGCAGGTGATTCACAGTGTAATCATTTAAAGGCCCTGAAAACCTTGTTAAATATTTGTCTAGAGTATTAAATATTGACTAAATAAACCATTTGGTATTATTTATGAAGAGTTTAACACTCAAAAACTAAGCTGGAGGACTGTGCATGTTTGTGGTTTGGTCATATTTGACTCATAGTGCTGGCTCATGTTCTTAAAACAGGTGGATGGAAATGTACTCACAGAGAATAAGAACCAGGTTGAGAAATTCTGTGAGTATAGAAGGTACAGTTACACCCTTAAAGGTGAACATCAGTCACCTCAGTCAGGGCCTACACGTGGATGCTCGGGTGGAGGTGGGCCTTTTGAAATGCTATATGAGCAACAGCGGTGGTAGCAGCGGTAGCAGCAAGCGTTAGCATAGCTCTCAGGTGAGCAGCATATACTTTATGTTGCAGTAAGAATGGTACGTGACTGTAGCATGGGCCTTGAGTTGACTTCATGAACTCCAGCTCGCAGGCTTTGCACCATTTGATCTATGAACCTTTCCCTTCAACTTGAGGGGATTAGCATATGGAAAGGTCTTTGTTCTTTTGGTTTATTTTGACAAACCTTAATAGTGCATATGCGTATATGTTTTTCTTTCAGTTTGAGTTACAACACATCAAAATCTTTTACCACTGTTTGTTTCTAATCACATGGACTGGAAAAATGTGTCTGATGTCACTGGATCTAGCCAAATAGATGGTATTTTACTGTGGACATTAAAGAATGTTCTTGAGACTTTCCTTGAATCTATCTATCTATTTATCCATCTATCCTCTATCTGTGGCTCTCAGGCGAATGGAATCCAAGAATGCACACGAGTACGAATAAGCCCAGGCCCCTGGGGAGACTGTGTCACACCGGTAGCATCTCCAGTATTCATCTCTGATGCTGAGGATTACTGTTGACAGCTGGGGAGCTGGGTTGAGCTGCCCATGTAAAATACATAAATACGTGTGTATGTGTGCGTAGTGTACGGATTTGCCCATCACAGTGAGATGGTATTGATTTTCGTGCAGGTGCCGGCTGGTTAAAAGTGCCGGTCTTTACTCTGCATCTCAATCCTCAGTGCGTACCACTAGCTGACAGCGGCTTTTTATTTGTTTATGCCAGAAGCATCGCAGCTCTTATCCCTCAGCAGCCTTTTCGACACAAATCAATGAGAGCATGTCAACTCGGATTTAAGTTTGCTCTGACAACACACACACACAAACTCAAACACACAAACACACACACACACACACACACACACACACAAACACGGTTGCTTGCTTTTAATGTATACACAAATGTAAGGATGGAGCACTTCTTGATCTTTGTCTGAAAGCGTATTGAGCCTGTTAGGTGTCCTGCAGGGTGACATGTTTACCTTCTAAGCACTGGCATTATCCTCTAGGTACACATGCTTTAGTTTACTGCACCATCAAACACTAGCCAGCATCACCATGGAGTGCAGATACAGAAGCTCACACATAGACTAACATTTGTATTAAATGTGAAAGTCTCTGTTGATTGCCAGACTGTTAGCTTTAACCAGTTCTGTGCTCCATGCTACACACACACACACACACACACACACACACACACACACACACACACACACACTGCTTGCAAGGGTGGAAATCTTGTCTTTGTGTGATTTATTAAAGAAAAAAGATGCCTTTTTAAAATGAGCTTTATACCATTCGTTGTCAGTAGAACACCAGAAAGAGTGTGTGGTGAGCAGCAGACGTGTGTGCAGAGGGTGACGTCCCACCGACAGGGTCCTGAGGGTGACAGAAAGGCCTCTGCAGAGGAGCACATAGAGCAACGCATCAAAGAAGTTGTCAGTCAGCCAAAGAAGCAGAACATTTGCGACATACTAGTCTCTTGGTCAGGACGTTGTGAGATGTCCCATTGTCAGCTGTTTTTAGGACAAACCTGTTTTATGCAGGACACGTGGCAGCACTCCATGAGCACCATGATCAAAGCAGATCGTGAGTCTGTTCAATCCACTTTGGAATATAACTCAGAGAAAAACTTAAAGAAGCAGCTTTGTGTTTCTGTTTTTTGGAGGTGGCAAAGTCAACCTGGATTGACTGCCAAACCAATCACTTACTCCTCATTCTTGAAGGCTTTTATCTTGTAAAATCAAAACATACTGTTTGAACACAGTTCCAACAAAGCAGAACACCCACACTTAATGTGGCTTCTCCAGCAGGTTGTCAAGGATGGCATCTTCTTTACTTCCTTCTGGTGTGTGAACCCAGAATGGATTTTCTGCCCAAGGTCGTCGATGGGAGGAAAAAAATCACTGCAACGAGGAGGCTTTTTTCCCCTTTGGCCACAAGGAATAGTCAATTCCAGCCACATGTGAAAACAAACTCGGATGTGCCAGCAATAGAACATGGAACTCAACTCTATGTGGTTTGCCAAAGCAAGTGTTCGAGTGGTACTCATCATCTTACTCTCGATCTGGGAAGCAGGAGTTAGCTGACTGCCTTCAAGAGCCAACGTGGGAAAAACATGGATGAAACAAAAAACTTAGACAAATCAGTAATGCTGAAACGTGCTTTTCAGCTGCAAGTATGTTTCATCTTACCAGAGGAAAACCAACACTCTCCCACACTCAGCTCCATTTATCCCATATTAATCCCAACTCCAGTGCTGGTTTGATCAATAAACATCAGCAGTTTGTTGCTGTCAAAAAGAAACTCTATGCCGCTGATATCAACTATTCTGCTGTTTCCTTGTACATTGAGAGTGATGGTTAAGTTAAAGCCAAACTGTTCCACTGTTCCGGGGAAGCTGAGACGTTTTTCTGAGACATTTCCTGCCTCTCCACAGGCAAAGTACCGTGAGTCGCCAAGTTCCTAATGTTTGCTGGAATGATGTTAAATTCTTTTCTCCTGGATCATGTCACACAAATGGTTGATCTTTGGTTTGCTTGCTCTGCTACTTGTAATCAATAACTTTTTTGTGGCCTTTGGCAAGCCTACTATGAGCCAATGCCACGATCAACCTGTCAGGCCTGTCAGTTGTAAACTGTATGCAAACTGTTCCAGTTCAGACTATTGTAATAATGAAGGGTCGCATTGTTTTACAGTGTTGTAAAATCATGGAATACTGGACGTTTACTGACTTCTGTCTCACTGTTTTTATTGTGAATATTTGAGGCCATGTGTATTTTCATGTTCATCTGAATATGAAGCATGTTCTGACCTGATCATGACTCGGATAATCCATTTTATTTGACATATGTTGGCTATGTAGCAGCCCGAGCCTGTGGCTATTTGTTCCATTTTAGCTAACCTGACGCTCACTATTTATTAGGTGTTCCATTTATGTGTGTGTGTGTGTGTGTGTGTGTGTGTGTGTGTGTGTGTGCATGAGCACTTGCATATACCTGGTGTTTGTCCGTCTGCCTGTGTGTTTGTCTGTCTGTCTGTCCCGCTTGTTGCTCTGTTGTTGTTCTCACTGTATCACCTTCTCTCTCCCAGCTCAGTTTTCTTCTTCATCTTTGGTTTTATTTTTTCATCAGGAAAAGGTTTAAAGGTTATTCATCTTAATAATAGGAGCCTTGTTCAAAAATTGATATCCTCAGCGCCTGGGCTGCTCTTTACAAACCTTATATTATCACTATTTCTGAATCATGCCTACATACTAACAGCAGTGACAATGAAGTTAAAATTGACCATTTGGTTCTGTATGAAGCTGACAGGACTTGTAGAGGATGTGGGTTGGCCACAAATCTTGTCATAATAACAAACATTTAACTAATGACAATATCTCTAGGCCCTACTAGAGCTTATTATCGGTCTTCATCTTTATTGAATTGTTAGTCACTAATCCAAAAGGACAATTCAGTCTGGTGTTACGTCCGAAATATATTAAATTGAGACAATGCAGGAATATTAATGAAGACTGTTTTATTCAAGACTTAATTGCTATAAAGAGAGATAGATTTCAGTTCATTCCTTTTGTTGAAGATGTGTGGAGCTTCTTTTATTCTGAAGTTACTAATTAATAAACATGCTCTCATGTTAAAAGCAGACCTTTACCCTGCATCAGCTCACATCTTAGCCTTTTCAAACAAAGGGATGAAGCCTGGGCCAAATATCTTGCATCTAAAGATTCTGCTTAGATTGGAAACCTACAGATATTTGAGGAATTTATGTAAGACTGAAACAAAGAAGGCAAAATACAGCTACTATAAAGATAGATTTTCTCAGGATTTTCATAACCCTAGACAATTTTGAAATCAATTGAAGTGTATTCTCAATAAAACTCACAAAAGCTTCATAAACCAGATATGAATTATTGATGAAATTATTTCTGATCCTTTACTTATTTTCCCATGCTTTTATTCAGCATTTCTCCTCTATCTGTGGCTCCAAACACATCATCTTCAAACTTTATTAATTCTACTGGTTCATTTTCCTTCACCCTATTGATGTGTTTAAAGCTATATATAGGTTAAAAGAAAGGAGTCGAGTTGGTCTCAACAGTTTGAAATACATATTTGTTAAACTTGCTGCTCATCGCCTTGCAGAAACCCATCCGATGTGAATAATTATTACCTAATTTTTATTATTAATACTGTTGTTAGATCTTTGAGAAACATATTTTAAATCAAATATCACCTCATCTCAGTCTGTTCATATGGTATCTGCATCGATCAGGTTGTAGACATAAAATTCTGAATAATTATGGGCATGGCCACCTCGAATTTCAGCTGGCCGCTAGATTTCAGCAACCAGGCTTCATTCAGCAGTCTCAGCTCCACCCACGCTGCACCTTTTTGCACATTTCTAGTTTAGCTGAGAGTTAGGTGGAGTCATGCACTGCCAAGATAGTGACAGACAGAACCACTGCCACTGAGCTCCACAACAGCTCCTCAGAAACCTATGGATGATTCACAGAGACTACGTTCATGTTTCATAAAGTCTATGGGCAGCATCTGAGTCAGTATGTGCATCATCAACTTCCAGGTTACTGCTCTCAGTTTGTCCTGTTGTTGAGTACATTCGGCCAAAAGCTCTCGTTATAAAAGATTAAGTACTAGCAAGCCACATCAATACTGCTACCTAGTGCAGGGTGTACAAAACCGAATCACCTCAATGCTGTTTACCTTCACCTCTGCTGTGTAGCACTTTATTCGAGAGTGCAGCAGGATGGAGCTATGACGTTTAACTGACAGTCTACAGATCCAGTGAAGTTACAAAATTTAGTTCTCCTTCTTTTCTTTAGCTCTTTTTAATAACTTTTCAGTGGTTAAAAATTGACAAACGGTGGCATTGATTCATGGAAAAAGTAAAAATGATAAAATATGGAAATACAAGGTTTCTGCCCAACAGCAACATTATGCATTTAATTTGTGTGTATTTACAATCATCAGTTTACTTGTGACAAACAGCTTCTGTTGCTCTTTATATTGATGTAATTGATTTATTATTATTTTTCTTGTACAACAGCCTCAGGCTGGGGGTGTGGGTGGGAAAGGGTGAGCGAGCTGTCTCTATCTGTGTATTTTCAGAGCATGTTTGTTATGCAATGGTGTTTTTGTTAGCATGAGTTTTATTTTGTATCTGTGTCTATAAGACTTCCTTGAATATGAGATGCTGCATCTTAAGGGGCTATGCTACAATACATTTAATAAAAGATTCGGAGTAAGAACTTAGTTTGGCAAATGTACTGTATGTGTAGTCCCAATGGCCTACACGCACCCACAGAAGCATTCAGCACAGGAGCAAAGAGGAGCTAACATCTATATGTCTGTCCCTTCAGAGTAGCAGCGGACTCATGATGCAGTTTATACACTATCACCTTCGGATAGAGGCCAAGATGTGTGTGTGTGTGTGTGTGTGTGTGTGTGTGTGTGTGAGTGAGTGTGCATGTGTGTGTGTGCACTTTCTTTGTGTGGAGCATTTTGAGTTTTAGACCTTGGGAGTGAGGACATTCTGGAAAGTGAGGACATTTTAGCCGGTCCTCATTTGCTGACAGGGCTGTTTGAGGGTTCAGGCTTGGATTAAATGGTTAGGTTAGAATTAGGTTTAGGTCAAGTTTAGGCGAAGGGTTCAGGCATTTAGTGATGATGGTCAAGCATGAGGTAAGGGGCCAGAGCGTGCATTGAGTCAGTCAACATCCTCACAAGAATAGAAGTACAAACGTGTGTGTAAGAGATGGAGCATGAGTGAACGCTGTAACCTGTTTCCTGCTGTATATTGAGTGGCAGCTGACAGGCAGAGGTCATGTGAATTCTCCTGGAAAATCAGTCAGCAGGAAGTATGTGTGTAGGTGTCTGTGTTTGTGTGTGTGTGTGTGTGCAGAATGCACGACTACCTAGGTACAAATGTACTCTCCATCACACCAAGCCAACCTGATTCCCTTCAGCCCAGCACATTAAACTTTTTCATTTTTCTAATTCAGCTGCACTTTCTTTGTTCCATCTAACATTACTCACCAGTGGACGAGGCCCTGTCTGTCCGGAGTGTCATTAGCTTGCCAAACCCTAGCAACAAGTCAAATTTCTCCCATTCTACAGAATCAGACTATTCTCCAACTCCATCCTCTCCACTCTGTGAAACCACCATCAAACTGCTCAGCTCTCAGGCTGGCCAACAGCAGCACACTGCCCGTACTACTGAAGGTAACTACGGGAGATATGAGAGAATCACAAAGCTTCAAGAAGCATTACTTCGGGTTATTTTCACTTGCCAACTCTTGTATTGTAATCTCAAACTGAGTAATTTTTGTTTTCTTCCTGGGATCGTGAAGAGTCGTGAAGTTTTTGTTGAGATGAGGACTCATTATTGACTTCCTCAGAGGAGGACTGAGAGCATTTTCAAGTTCAGTGACATAGGCTAATAAAAATAGTACTAATTGTGCAAAAGGGTGAATATATTCAACAATAATGGGATAACTAGGCCTCAATAAACTATAGTAATTATTATTTTTTATAAGTACAGCATCTGCTTAGACAAATTGTGGCGTTTGGTCAAATGTAGTTGATGAGCCTGTTCTATATAGTATTTGTTGCATGGTGTGTGATAGCTCAGCATCTTGTCTCTGGTGTTTAAGTGCCCCCAAGTGTCCAAAATAAGAACTGCAGCAGCAACTGAAGCAGACTGACATGATGCAGCAAGTGACACCACTCACACTCACACATACACACACACACACAGGGTTGTAAAGGCAAAGCATCCTATCATAGATGGGAACACAAACACATGCACAGCACATGTGCTCTCATGTATTCCCACATCCACACAAACCTGCCACTAAACAGTCAGCTGAATGTCAACATCAACATCAAGAAGCTAATAAATATCCACAGCATAAGAAGCTGTTTAAATGACAACATCTCACGCTGCCACGCTGCCCCTGCCTCCCAGCGTCCGCGTGTGTGCATGTCAGATTAGGCACACATGTGTGCGTGTGCTTTTTTTTTTTTTTTTCAATTCAATTATTTTCATCGTGCTGGCCAGGCAAGATCATTGTTTCACAGAGACCGTGAGCATTTCCCCACATCAATCATTCAGGGAATCCAATATTTCAAGCTTATTTATTTACAAATCAAATTAATAATCAGCCATTCTAAAGACGCTGTAGCAAACAGGACACCACACAGGATGCGACTGCTGCTCCACAGAGACAAGGCCATTGATTATTCTCAGGTGATACCCATTTATTTTTGACATTTCACAGTCCACCGTGCTTTGGCTCAGAGCTGGTTATCAAAAGAAAGAAGTGTATTTTCCTGGCATTTGCTCTCCTTGTGGGAATTCACTTCTTGTGGAGAACCCAGCTTGCATGCAAATGTCAAATGTGACCTCTGCAGTGGGACTGGTGTGCTGCTACACTGTGATGTTTGGATGGTAAATGTTACATTCAACAAAGTCTATTATCTAATAAGAGGTATCTTGATTGAAGTACTTGCTCGGTACATAGGTACCTAACCAGTTCTGTTTTTTCTGCAAATACTAATTTGAATCAGTTTTGAAACAATACTTTTTGGAAGGCAATAACAAATGATGAAAGTGTTACTTCAGAAAAACATGTTTTCAACTCTACGACAAGGATCACAAACAACATTATTAAATTGTTAATTATGATTAGGCAATGCTTAATCAGCATCCTTATGCACTTATTAAGTATTATTTAAGGAATATTTGTTTTCTACTTTACAATAAAGGTCACAATTGCATTCATTAATGGCCAATTATGGTTAAGTGCATAATAATTTATAGATTAGGCTACTTAAGGAATGTCTACATGAAGATGAATGAACAGGCAAACCTCTACATGAAGACCATAGAGTGTGTCCACTGATCTCAACCTTTAAGTTAAAGGATGGACAAGTAATCGGACAAAGATTACCCTTTAATAGACATTTAGAAAAATAAATATTTGTCTGTCAATGAAATGGTTTAGCTATGAGCTCTATGACATGCATGTTAATTAACATCTTTATCAACCATATACCAATATGAGTTAGTACCTTAGTTAACATGTAAACCCTGAAAAAATGTTAACAAGAGACGTTTAACAGTTACGTAATGCTTATTATTTACTATTAAGCATTATTGCATCTGAACTGTGTTTCTTAATACATCTTAATTATTAGTTAGGAGCATCTTTAGAACCTATTAAATAATGCAGAAATGAATACCTTGGACAACATGAACAACATTCATGAATATTACGAGACACATTAGTTAAGAGTTAATTAAGAGGCATCTGTTTGTGTCCACCTGATGAGTTTACATCCAGTATTCACTGTTCTGTTAGCTTTGTTTTGGTCTCCACAAACTCCAGAGAAAAAAGTATTTGGCTCTGTCAATCATGAATCGCAATGCTGATTAGCGTCATTTTATTCACTTCCGTTTAAAGATTTCTTGTGACTGACTATGTGTCACCAAAAACAGCTTTCTGTTGGTTCTAGAAATAAGGTGAATGAGGTCAGACTTTGTGGAGTAGAATGCCAAAACAATGAGCTAAAGGACCCCAAATCCTTCAATCTAATGTAAACATAAAATACTGATTAGTACAGCTTTAAAGCTACAACATAATATAATTCATAGAGGGATATCAAGTTGCATGTGACCTGGCTTGAAAAAAAATGGCCACAAACTTGTATTAATGTTGACAATCTGCAAATATTGTGGCAACAACAAAAGTCAAGTCACATTTTATTGACAAGAGACATAATGCATCAGATTAGAGCAGGAAGCCAACTAAATGTCAAGTCAGGAGAACATATACGAGGGAGGCAACACTGGTCAGTCTGAATAAAAGGGCAGAACACTGATTGGCTAATGTCACAAACCCTGTGTCATTTTACCTCTCTGGTCCTCTGGCTCTGGTGTGAGGAATCACAGTCGGCTTGCAGTTTTAAGTGAAATGCTGCAGTGTGCCATTGTGCCTCCCTGGACTTCATTTACATAAATGGTCTTAATAAATCAGGTATGAAGGGGAGGAAGCTGCACCTGCTGTGTTTTTGCTCACACCAGCAATTAGCATGCCAAGGTTCACAAATAGTTTTGTGATCTAGTCTTTTCTTTTTCTAATAATGATCCTCCCAGCTGCACTAGGTAAGATTTCTTAATGCAAAAAAACACATCTTTCCATTCAGTCTTAATCGCTAAGCAGGGCTGCAGCAGAGGAGGTCATACCATCCCTATAAATAAAAGATTTTTCCTATTCCAGGTGTCAGGATGATCACTGGTAGGGAAGAGTCTTGATACAGGTGTTTGCTGAACAGCAGTGTAAAAGTGCTATCTCCAGGAAAGCTGGAAGCAGTCACAATACTGTGGTGTAAAGCACCACCAACAGTTGAAGTGTGAAGTTAAGTGACATTGCATAATAGGATGTCTGGGGATTGAGGTTTACAAGAGTTCAAGAGCACTGTAGTGCAGCGGTGTCCAACTTAATTGGCTAATGTTTGTGAGCCCTCGATTAGTGTGGACATGAATTATGAGCAGTTCTCAGATGTAAGGGTATTCAGGATAACCTGTCTCCTAAAAATTATGTTCATGCTAGAGCCCAACCAATATTGGAATTTTGAGGTAATACCAATATTGGTATATCGATGATAATGGTATTTGAGTTACAAAAATCCAATACTGTTATATGTGCTTCAGTATCTGGGACACTGTTTCTCAGCGAATTTGTCATATATAACCCTATTTTGTAGAAGAAAAGGTTAATATTACACAAATAAAAAGAAAAATAGATGTTTTTCTTATTAATTTATCTTGTGATTTTAAGCATCCTTTGCTGGGAACCACTACAATAGATACTTTAACTTCATATCACGCTCCACCACCCTGTTGTTAGTTATCAGCATCACCAAGACTCCAGGTTATTCTGTGCTTTCACAGAGGCCCGTCCACAGTCTACAAACTGCAGTCTCCAAAACTTTCTTTGCTGCCTCAGGTAGGTCAAGTCATTCTGTAAACTGGGTCTACTCCACCTACTTGTTGGTGAATTTGTGTGTAAGTGAGTGATTAGGAGCAGTTCCTGGAGAGGCATATGTATTCTTGTTTGCCGCTGTGTTTGTAACAAGATGAATGTAAAGCAGGACATTGCTGAAAAAGAGTGCACGCTCAGCAAAGCTTTCCTTTGTTCAAAAATGGACCAAACAGACACTATAGAAAATGCTGTAGTGGAGCAAAGCAGTGGTGTGTGATCCCATCACCCATCCACAGTGATTTATTGATTGTCTTCATTTCATGGTAGAATCATTTAAGATAATTTCATGAACAAATTCATGCATACATTTTTTGGAAACCTAACAAATCTTCTTTTCTGTTTTTGGACTGATACTTTGTCAGCAGTTACCAACTATTTTTGTAACGTTCCAAACTGAACAATATAGCGAATGCACCTTCTTTGCACAGGGCCTTTAGCCCGTTAGAGCCTGGCTGCAAGCAGCTACTCTGAAAAGTTACATGAATATGAATATAATACAATTTATTTATTGATAAATTTGAGTTTCATCTTTTCTGTTGTGGTCATTATCAGAAAGAACTCCTGTGATCAATCTAATCCAGGTACAATGCACAGCAGAGTATTCACCTGAAAATTTAATGAAAATAGAGGGGTGGGTGTTATAAAGTGATAAAGTGGTTAAGTGACAGTGGGTAAGGTATCTGTGTTCCAGGGGCCCATCATCTCATGCCCAGTTTTCCAAGAAAAGGCATTGCAGGATGGAGACTAACTGGTTGGTTTTTACATCTGGTTCATCTGGTACATCTTCCCTTTTGCCATTAAAGAGTGGGACACATCTTCTTTCATGAAATTTCCCATGGGACCTTCTGGGACTGTCTTGCATTCCCATGAAACCAATACATTTTCACTCCCAACTCGTCACATACGGATCAGACAATATGAACACATGGTTAACATTGTGAAAGGGAAGCACTTTGGTTAGGTTCAGGCACCAAAACTGCCTTGTAAGGTTTAGGCAACAAAACTATTTGGTTAGGTTGTGGAAATTTTCATGGTTTGGCTCAAAATAAAAACATTAGTTATGTGAGTTACTTACTGACATGAAGTAACGTACATTATTTCACATATACAAGAAATCAACCTTCACCTTTGGTTTCACATGGGACACAAGCCTCAGTCTCCTGGATGATCGTTTGCTTGACTCATCCAACCATCCCAACCTCCTCCTCCATATGGACTTTTCTTGCTATTTGTACTACATCATTTGGCACATTGGTAGTGAGAACGGGCTGCCTATAGAAGTCTATTAGACCTCCCTGCACATTGACAAATTATGCTAAAGGAGTACCCAGTGCTTTGAAAAATGGCACCAAGAGGTCCTGAGTAAGCATCCATAAATCTCGAACAGGACTAAGTCAGGAGGTGGTTAGCCTAGCTTGGCATCTAAACTTGGAATACTCAGCATGGTCAATGTACCGTTCTGTTAACCGTTAACACAAGCACACAGTCCTTCCTGGTCTTTTCAACACTAACATCTCATACCTAGAAGTGTTGCAACAACCGTATTGATGCCTTCAAGGTGATGCCTACAAGTGCTATAGGAATTCCCATTCATGACAATGTGTCATCAAGCAAAGTGGAAAAAAAAACTCTGGGAGTCAAGGTCAAGGTTTTTATAGTAGAAATACCATTCCATAATGCAACATTTCTCAGTGTGATGAGGATTACTCCAATTCTGAGCCATAGCAGTCACCATTTACTGGTTAATGTCTCTTATCCAGTTAATGACAACACACATTTCAATTCAGGTTATAACTTTCACAGTCAGAGTCCATGTGGAAGTTAACCTCTGCAGCCTTACTTAAGGTACTTGCTGTTTACTTCCTGATCTCTGCCATGTGTTAGGAGTCAACAGGAGTTTTATTGAGTTAAATGAAGACTGCTAGGCAGAATGAAAAATGAGACATATACTCTACAGCACTGTTTTATTGATGTGTGCCTGCATGGAAGTTTGATGTGTTGCTTTTAAAGCATGCAGGTGTCAAGCATGTGTCATGACTCCTATTAAAACACATATTGGAGAATCAGCCACACGACTCTGCAGGTTCAATCAATGGAGAGTCGCTCCCTGACTGAGGGATGGACAGCCGATTGATCGAGACCAATTTCATCATCTCGATTTCCGCTGTCTCCCTCCCTCACCCCTGCATCTCTGTTTCTCTCACTCTCTGACACGCCAGTCATCCCTCTGTCTTCACTGAAGTCAATAAAAACATATCCTCAGTATTCAGCTCACCGGTTGGCAGTTATTTCACACAGTTCTCAGGCTGTACGGGAAAAGGAAATGCTTTATTTAGGGTCCGGCGTTTCCTAATAGCCTATTTCTCTCATAATTTTTTGAAGGTCTCCTGCAAAGAGCTATATTTTGGTAGAGGGAAAACAGAGCCAAAGTCATGAGACTTTGTTGTTTTTGAGGCTATGTTGTCTATTTCCAAAGCAGCTGCTGATTTCCTGAATTTCCATTAAAGAACTGTTCCATCCATGCACAGGATGAAACGCTGCCTTTCATTGTGGGGGATGAGACAAGATAATCATTTTATTATGGGAATAACAACACACATTTTCAGATGGCATTCATGGTGTTATACTCAAATGTTCACATGAAAAGTGATGGAAATAGTTGTGTAAAGAACAAAAAAAAGTCAAGCTGGCAGAGAAGTTAAAACCCTGCTTACATTCTTACCACTGCACTCCGTGTGTGAGTGTCAATGTCAGACTGCTACAATATGGCCATGCATAAAAGAAAAAAGAAAAAGAAAATTAAAAGTCTACTGCCACGCTAGTGCAACTCTGAGACTATTTAGCACAGTGGCACTTTGAGCTAAATGCCAACATCAGCATGCTAGTGTGGTCACTGTGACGATGCTAACATACTGATGTTTAGGAGGTATGAGTAGGCAGTTAATGTTAGTATGTTCATCATTGTAGTTAAGTGCTTCATCATACTAACTTTTGCTAATTAGCACAAAATGTAAAAGGAGGGAATGTTATTTAATTTGCAGGTATTTGGTCATAAACCAAAGTATTGGACAAATTAAAGTTTTGAACTTATGTTGTCGATTAAAAGTTGAGGGATCACCAAACTGAATACAAATCAAGATATGCAACTGGCAAAGGTAAAGAGGTCAATTCAGGGGATCATCAAAGATTCAGTCTCTGGGTACCATAACCGACCGTGCAAAATCTTATAGCAATCCATTCAGTAATTATGTGTTATTTCAGTCTGGACCGAAGTGGTGGACCAACACACAGACTGACATGACATGCCACCAGCATGCCTAAACATACTGCTGCTGAATGCTTAGATGTTATTGTATAGTGGAAAAAGCACATGTTTCAGTTTTAATGTGCCAGACCATGACTTAGTATCATATGCAAGTTCACTGTAACTGAGCAGAATTGGACTTTGGGGTTAAATAAACTAAAATGCAGATGGAATGGAGATTAAGGTGAAGGTTTATGGATGTGGAGGTCATCATTATGACTGTCTGCTTGTTTGATCGATAGAAGAGCTCTAATTCTGATGATCCTCGAACCTGATCCCAAGCAGGTGAAGAAATAATCCTGGATACTTATTCAAGTATCTGGACTACATGTGAAAACACACTCTGTGAGCCTACATCCAGATCCAGTTTCTTCTCCACACAGAAGTGACTCCCACCTGAGAACACAGCATAATATCTGACTTTCCACTGACTTCCACATTGTTCAGCATCACTCAAGCCAACCACAGCTGGGGGTCACTTTGCCTTCAGATCAGTCAGGACAAAGTGGAAATAAACAGCAATCTATTAGGCAATAACAGAGCCCTCATTTTCAACTTGGAGGAAATCCACCTCCTGCCTTGATTTCATTGAAATTGAACTGAAGCCTGGCCTGTAATACGCCGAACACACACACACACACACACACACAGATACACTCAAACCATAACACCCACACTGGAGTATCTAATTTTGTTGAGCGGATGACTGACAGACTCCATCATCAGCATGATAGGCCCTTGACAGCATGTCAGACACAGCTGAGATGACCCGCCCTGGGTAAATGATAATATGCTAATAATACCCTTCCAAAATAAGGGACATAATAGAGCGACAGAGACAGCAGCTGTGTTTCCATCCAACTATACTGCAAATGTTTAGAGAACTTTGGAAATGTTAAAAAAAAATAAAATGCTAAATGGGGCGTTTTCTCCAACTGGGTTGAAATTATTTATCTAAGAAAGTTATTATTGCGGTTCAGGCTCAGGTTTCATGCTTTTCTAGTGATCATGGTGTGCAGATATTTTCCAGACTACATTTCACTAAGTCTAAACTCATGTTGTTAGCTGCTGTGTAGCAGTCATGTAAGTCCTTCATTTAAATGACAGACACAATCTCAGAGTTTCTAAGACCATCTCAGCCTTGAGCAAGCCTAAAAAACACTTGTAAATTTGCTATTTTTTTTAGATCTAAATGTGACATTTTCAGTCAGTCTTGTCACTTCTTTGCACCACAATTTGCATTAAATTAATTGGATGGAAAGGCAGCTACACGAGGGAGGAAGTGACAAGAGAAAACAAGAAGAGGGGATAGAGAAAAACAGATAGGGTGAATGTGTGCGTGTGCACACACAATGTTAAAAGGGAAGAAAGCCTCGACAAAACAGCAAAAGCAGGTTTCCACAATATGAACACAAACAATATTTTCAAGCCATGTGTCTTTAAAAGACAACATGCAGATGTCGAGTTACCTTATGTTGAATATTGTTTCAGACATTGCTAACCTTTTCCCAGGAAAGGAAGACCAAGAGTTGCTTCTGCCACACAGGATAAGTTCATTCCAGTCACCAGCCTCAGAAATCACCAATTAATGGCACCTAAGATTAGAGCCCACATAAATGCTTCACAGAGTTCAAGTAGCAGACACATCTTAAGATCCAGTATTCAGAGGAGACTGTGTCAATCAGGCCTTTATGGTCTGCAAAGAAACCACTACTGAGGGGGACCAACAAGAAGAAGACAACTGCTTAAGCCAAGAAACAAGGAATGGACAGTAGACCAGTGGCAGCAAACCAGTTTGAGATTTTTGTGTCTTTGTGAGACTCAGAAGGTCAACCGATGGTATTTGCATGTGAGGTTCCCATCATGAAGCATGGAGGAGGAGGTGTGATGGTGTGCGGATGCTTTGCTAGTGACAGTGTTGATGATTTATTCAAAATTCAAAGCATGGTTAACCAGCATGGCTACCACAGCATTCTGCAGCAACATGCCACCCCATCTGGTTTGTGCTTTGTGGAACCATCATTTGTTTTTTAGCAGAACAATGACCCAAAATTCCTCCACAGCTATTTTACCAGAACAAGTGTGATGAAGTGCTGCATCACGCCTTGGCCCAACAACCAACCTGACTAATTGTGTATGTGGCTCAGATCTAGTTTGCCAAACAAGTGTTTTAAGGTGACACCAGTACCAAAGACATGGGTTTCTGATTAACTACTAAAATTATGACATGCTTGCGATTGTTTTCATGTAACAATGGCAAGGCCAATTTATGCTGATACAGACTGAAGATGTGCAAACTCAAAATGAAATAACAGCTTACAAAGGTCACAAGTCAGGTTGCCATCCAACCACATTATGACATGACACACACGTTCCCATCCACTACTGTGAATATCAGGGCTTGATTCATGGTGAAAAACAGTAGTTGACACTAATTCTTCAGCTGGTACCATTAATTGATTGCGGATGAAGGACACAATAAGATGACATCATTGAAAGAGCTCTTGTCAAATAAGTGAAATGAACCAAAAAAAAAAAAAAAAAAAAAGAATGAAAACATGATAGAAATATGACATTTGTTTCATGTATTAATGTGAGAAAGGTTACAGTCTCATTTTACCACACAGATCTGATGTTTTAGTCTCTTCACGTTTTAGTCTCTTCACGTAAGTCTCTTCACGTAAGTTTGAGTGACGTTTAATTCACGTTTCATGCACATCATTTATTCATGTAAGTCAGTTTCAATTGCACTTTGTCACATCTTTGTCTTTATTTTTATGACAGCTCTAAAGACTGTAACAGAGCCACCAACATTTATCTTTCCCTGTCGTAACTGTGCCATAAAGCAGGCGAGGGGGAATATCCGACCTCCGGGCAGAGAAAAGCAACTCAGACATACCAAAAATAAATAAATAAATAAATAAAAATAAAAAAGTCAATGATATGCATCATGGCAACTGACAAGAAAAGAAAAGTGAATGCAGAATGTCACACTTTCCAGGAGAAAGAGACAACCTTTTTTATTATTTATTTATTTATTTATTTATTTATTTAGCCGAATGAAAGATCAGCTAGTGTGCCCAAGTTTGTGGGGGTGCACTTGCAGTGATGAAAAAGGCTAATCTTGAGCATCATTACATCTAGAAACATGTTAAACTGAATGAATTCCAAGGGCAAATGCAATTCATACATTTGCACCTGTATTCTGGACAATGTACTGTGAGCAGTTCTTTTGAAAATTGACTCATGCAAAGACTCAATGCTGCTCAACACTGACGGATCCAAAACTGGAAAGCCAGCTGCAAGTAGCATCATCATCATCACCACCACCACCACCACCAACATCTGACACCTCGCTAGACACTCACAGCTACAGCCATCGCAGTAGAGGTTAGTGTGATGTGTTCAACAATTTAGTGTGGCCGTTGAAGGATGTTCTAAAACAAACGCAGGCTATTCCCCAGATTTGCCAGTGTATGATTTGATGTCACTGACCTTAAGGTGGCAGTTCAGGTGATGTAAGCTTGCTCATCATAATGACTAATGTGTCTAATATAAACTGAGAAAACTTGGGTTAATCAAATATAATTAGTATAGCAGAGTTAACATGTACATCCAACATCATGTGGGTTTTCTTCTGTAAAATCCTACTGTCTAACCAAGACATGCAGCTTACGGGTAGGAATGCTAGTCATTGCTGAGTATTCATAACTCTTTTCAGTACACTGTTAATGACTGCAATAATTTTACAGTTTTCTCGTCCCACATTGTGCCACAGTAATACCATAATGTAGCCATGTGTGCATTAATAAGAGAATTGAAGCAGACATTTAATGATAATGCAAAAGCAAGTAACTTATTACTTTTAGATGTGCTAATTAATCAAGTAATTCAGTTGTTTGAGAGAAATAACTACTAACTAACTAATTCCCAATTTTCAGTAACTTACCCAACACAGCTTGAGAATTATCACCTGAACCGGCAACTCCAGCTTTATGGAGTTTTATAGTGGGTTTCAGCTCATCATTTAGCTGTGCAGCTGTTGTAATGGGTGTGTTTAGGACCCAAATGCAGTACCAGCAGTACACGGAGATTGCCTTTACTGGCAATCACAGACTTGGTAGAGACATAAGTAGCCACACAGTAGTTCAAAGTTCAGTTTGGTAATCTCAGAATATTTGCTCTCCAAGGGAGCAGGGGAATAATTCAGTGCTTTTAGGTGGATTCAAAGTCTCTTGAAATGTTTGGTGGAGCAAGCACAAAACTATTACTGGCAAACAAAGAACCAGGAAGTGCTGGTAAAACTCTTAGTCACAGACAGACAGGTGAGGTATTTACCAGGGAATAGGAGATCAGATGTAGTCTGACAGGCAGGTTCAATAACAAGAGGTCAGGCCAATCATGAATGCTGGAGAGTCTTGCATGGAAACAAAGAAACAATATGGCCTGAGTGAGTGTGGGAGAGCATCTTAAATACTGGGCTGATTGGGAATGAGGATCAGGTGAGTGGGTGTGGCTGGCAAAGGGAGTGAGAGTGGAAAAGTACTGGCTGAGCAGCTGAACAGATGACGAATATTGTAATGCAACATTAAGAGCAAGGGGATTTGGACAAGGAAGTGTTGATTTTTGAACTCTGGTAAAAGAAGACAAACTTTAAATCTGAGAAAACAACACTGATTTCAGAATTGAGGACTTTGGGACTTGGTTGAACTAGGATTTAGTAAGAGAAAGTGAAAGTATCCAGGGTTGTCAAGGTGGGGGAGCAGAAGTTCAAGGGTTGCAAGGGAGTCATTTCTGGAATTCCCCTCAGTGTTAGCATGAAGGAACTGATGGAAAACCTGAACGTGAGGAATAACTCAGTGAGGAGTGTGAAAAGAATGACAAGGGGAGTGGAAAAAAGGAGACTGAAACCATCCTGATGGGATTTGAGGAAAAGATTGTACCAAAGGTAATATATTTTGGATTCCTAAGATATAGCGTAAGAGAATACAATCCAAAACCTGTAAGGTGCCTCAATTGTCAGGAGTTTGGGCATGTGACCAAAGTGTGCATGAATATGGAAAATGTGGTGAGGTAGTGGGGCCAAAGTGCTGTAACTGGGGAGGTAATCACAGTGTAACTTATTGGGGATGTGAAGTGCTCAAAAAAGAGATGGAGGTGCAAAATAAGGAGGGAGGAACTAATAAAGAGCAAGTTGCTACAAAAGAACAACAAGAAAACACACGGATAGAGAAGAAAAAACTGGTGACCTTTATAGCAGGGGTGGTAAATGCTACATATGGGATTAAATCTAAAACTGAGAGGATTCAGGTTGTTGTTAAAGCTGCGGAGCACCATTTAGATATGAAAGGGTTAAAATGGGAAGAAGTAAATGATGAACTCAGGATACAGTCAAGGGGCAGCATGTGTGGGTGGATACTAAAAATTTTAATCCAAAGAAGCCTAATCGCTAATGGTCAAGATTTCAAGCAGTTTATAGTTAATAAGAGAACAAAGCCAGATGTAGTATGTGTTCATGAGATTTGGTAAAAGCCTAATTTAGATCTTGTTTTGTATGGATATGAGACAGTGAGACTGGATAGGAGAGAAGGGGGGAGGAGTAGATGTGCCACATTTGAAAAGCAAGGCAGTCCATATAGAATAATAGGAACAGGAAATGAACAAGAATATGTGGTGGTGAAAGTGTGGGCTGAAAGGTTAAACAAACTTGAAGAGATAGAAGCTCAGAATAGCAGTAATAGCAGTATTGTCTGGTGTGGTGATTTCAATGGACACAACACTTAAATGGAGAGTGAAAGAACTGACAGTAATGGTGAGGTAATAGAAGAGCTGCTATATGAAAAGCATGTAGTGTGCCTAAATGATGGCAGATTTACAAGAATTGACATAAACACAGGGAAGGAATCTGTGCTTGATCTCACATTAGTGTCAAACACTTTAGCATTAAGCTGTGACTGGGCAGTATATCAAGAAGGAACTATAGGGAGTGATCATTACCCAGGCTGGTGTAAGATAAATATAGCAAACTTGATGACTGCAAAAAACTAATGTGGGAAATGGATCCTGGAGAAAGCTGATAGGGCAAAATTTCTTGAAAGAAGTGACAGATATCTAAGTCAGGTTAATGGCAATGAATATGGAAAAACTTCAGAGGAAAATAAAACAAAGCATATATCAGCTGCTTTAGAATCCATTCCCAAAACCAAAGGTGGCATAAAGAAGAAAGTGGTGCCATGGTGGGGTGATAAGTGTAAGGAGGCAGTAAGAAGCAGAAATAAGGCATTTAAACTAGTCAAAAGAACTCACAATTCTCAACATTTGACTCTGTAAAAGCAAGCTCAGGCAGTAGTGAGGAGGACAATAAGACAGGCAAAAAGGGCACGCTGGAGAAAGCGCTGTGATTACATTGGAACCACAGATCAGGTAGAAGAGGTGCGGGGGATGATTAAAGAGATGAGAGGGGATAGAAGGGAGTGGAGTTACCCAGTGCTGACCGAGGGAAGTGAAACTGCAGTAACGAATAAGGAAAAGGCAGAGATGTTGGCAAAGCATTTTTGTTATGGTGCATTGCTCCAGTAATTTAACAGAGGAAGGAAGAAGAGGCAGATAGAGAACAAAATCTGAAAATATGGAGGCTTTGAGTAGGAAAGGTAATGCAGATGGTTGGGAAAATATCCATTTCAACATGGGGGAATTCAAAAAGGCACTAGACAAAACAGTAAAGACAGTGCCCGGTAAAGATGAAATCTGTTACAGCATGTTAAAACATCTTAGTGTGGGAAGTCTGAAGAAACTGTTCATACTGTACAACAAAGTGTGGGATGAGGGAAGAATGCCTGGGAGCTGGAAAAAAGCAATAGTTATTCCAATAAGGAAACCTGATTAAGATAGCTGAAAGTCTGAAAACTATTAGCCAATTGCCTTGACATCACACATCTGTAAATCAATGGAACACATGATGACTGAGGGCTTAATGTATGTTTTAGAAAGTAGAGGCATGGTGGCTACATATCAAAGTTGATTTAGGAAAGGAAGGAGTACATAGAATTCAGTAGTGTGTCTAGAAGATGAAATAATGAAATAAGGAAGGCAGAAGTTAATAAGGAAACAGTGGTTGCAGTGTTTTTTGGGGTTGAGAGAGCATATGATATGTTATGGAAAGGGGGGCTTCTGATTAAACTGTACTTAACGGGACTCAAAGGGAAAATGTTCAATTAGATTATGGATTTCCTAGATAGAAGAACTATTCAGGTGACGATAGGGTCAGAGCTATCAGATCAGTATGTGGTAGAAATCGGGATACCACAGGGGAGTGTAGTTAGTCCATCCTTATTTACCATCATGATAAATGATATATTTTTAAATGTTCCAATGGACAGGGAGAGGTCGCTGTTTGCTCTGTGGAAAAGAGGGAGACGTGTTGAACACATGGTTAAGAAAATGCAATGTGGGAGTGATCAAGTAGAAAAGTTGGGAACAAAATGGGGATTTAAGTTTTCTGTGGAAAAAACTAAAGTTAAAGGAAAAAGGTCAGGAAATGTAGTGTGAAATTGTGTGGAGAGAACTTTCTAGGAGTGTATTTTGATCAGAAACACATTAGATATGTAGTTAATACATGTAAAAAAAAGTAATAAATGTCATGAGATGTCTGGTAGGATTGGAACAGGGATGTGACTGTGCCTCCCTGAAATACATTTATGTTGCCTTAGTACGATCATGGAAGTATTGTGTGTGGATCAGCTGCAAATCTGTACAAGCAGACCTGGATACCATGCAAGCAGGGGCTCTAAGATTATGCTTACAAGCAGTTAGAACTTTGCCAGTGTGTGTACTTCAAGTTGAAGCAGGCGAGATGCTATTAGCAACTGATGGCTAACTACTGGATCAATATAAGGGGGCATGGAGAGAGCCATCCTGCAAGCCATCGGCTGGACACAAGATCAAGCAGCAAAGATGGGGGAGTATATGACATGGAGTCTGGCACTACTGTAGTGTGGCCAGTTAGACCTGTCTGGAAATCAGAAAACCCTGTGTCGATCTAGAATTGCTGAGAATTAAGCACAGTAATAATACTGTCATTTATTAAATTGTAGTGATTCAGTGTCAGCCCTTACAAACTCAAAGCTGGATGAAATCTGGAGTGCTAACTCAAGAATAGTGAGACAGCACACTCAGGAGTCCGGGGAAAGGACAGAGCAGACAAACTAGTGAAAGAAGCAGTCAAAAAAGAAATGGTTGAAGTCAGTATTGAATTATCAAAATTAGAGGGGAAATGCATAGTGTGGAGGAAAACGACTCAGCAGTGGCAACAGCACTGGGATAATGCAATAAAAGGGAGACATTTACATACAATACAAAACAGAGTGGGTATATTAAGAAGTAGGGGAAACAAGAGGAAAGAGCAAGTCATTCTCAGCAGGCTGAGAATTGCCCACAGTAACAGCACACTATTCATCACAGGAAAACACAAAACAGGTCTTTGCAATCAGTGTCATGAGGCTGAGACAGTTGAGCATATTCTCATATCATGCAGTTAATTATGCACGACCAGACAAGAAATGATGACACAGTTACGGAAAATAGGGCGAGTGGAGGACAATGTTAAAAGTATATTAGAGTGTGGGGACAATGAGAAAGGGACGAAATGGATATTTCGCTTTCTAAGGACGACTGGACTGGACAGGCTGCTCGAGGGAGGTGCTATAGTATCTCAAAATAGATAAAGATGGGGAGTAAAACCGGAAGATAGCAGTAATGCAACATCGCCGTAAAACCTCAGAAAAGAAGACGTGAACAGATGACAAGAAATGGCAGCAGGTAAGAGACTGAAAGGCACTGTGACAGCTGCAGCTCTACTGTGATGGTTCTCTCTCACCACTCTCATAGTGCTGTTTTCAGACAAAAAACGAAGGAATAAATAAATGAAATAAACTCAGGTAAACCCACTCTACACCTCCCACTCGCACCAAATACCAGATCTTGCCCTTTTAATTTTGTTGAGTTATGTTTGACCATTGCAAACATGTAGTTTGCATTCAAGGTAAAGCCTCCAGTGGTTTGTTTCCTGTCCGCAAGCTCGATCACTTTCAGTCATGATTGGTAGCTGCTTGTTCTTTTTTACTCCTACCTCTTGTGGAACACCGCAAAGCTCCATTTTAGATTTTTTGTATTTGCATTATATGTGCATGCTTCCACTCGGGTCAGGTTTTTGAGAGCAAGGTAACGCATATGATCTTCATTTTCTTTTAAATTGTCTCAAATGTGTCAGATTCTAGAGGCTAAAAATGTTCCCCAGCTTGATGAGAGTTTGTGGCTTAACCAGTTTTCTTTGACCTCTGTCGTCAGTAGAAGAAATCTGGATGTTATTTTAGATTTTAGACATTCTGTCTCAAGTAGTAGCTTTCCCACTTTAGGTCTATTGCAAAATTAAAGTGTTTTCTTGTTTCTGGAGACTGTTACATGCTTTTAAAGATCTCCACAGTTCATATTCTACCTGGAGACCACTCAGATGAATTATTCCTCACATCCACATTCCCAGTCAAGTTTAAATGTGACATAGCTTTTTCCATCGCTGCTCTGACAGTTTCCTTTCCCCATCTATTGCCACTTTTGAAATCCCATCTTGAGACCCATCCTGTTCTACCTATTCTTGAGTCTCTTTAATTATAATGACAAGATGTTTGCTGTATTTTTGTCAGTTACACTTATTTATTTTCATTTTTAATGAGGTAACTATATGTCTATGTATATGTGATTCCTAGGGCACTGTGGATAACACTTGGTGTTGTTTTTTTACTGCACTCTATAAACTGACTTGCCTCACATTGGCATCACACATACATTTTTAGAATTGTCTGATATGAGTGTCATCGTTGAGACTTTGCCAAAACTGTTTTGAATAAAGTGTGATATATGAATCTCAGTCTCCCCAGAAACTGAAATGGAAGTGAAAACAATGTGAAACCAAAAGAGACAGGAAGGAAAGTAGAGATAAGAGAAGGACTAATACAGAGACTTAAAAACAGAGGCAAGAAAGACCCAAGAAAAGCAGAGGAGAGATGAAGAGAGAGTTCTGTTTTATCACCCTAGAGGCAGAAGCTTTCCTCAGATAAGAGACAGAAAACAAGCAGCAACTGGTAATTGTTTTGTGCGAGAAAGTTCCAAAGGCTTGATGGCGAGAAATCAGCATAAAAAGATAATTAAAAAGTCACTGTGAATGGCTGAGCCACGCAGCCTGTTTATTTGTGTGATAGCGAGGGTGAGAAAGCAACAGAGATCAGGAGAGAGAGAAAATAGCAATCATGCCCAGGGCCAAACATATGGAAGTCGTGGTTACTCACAGTCCAGGCGGCTGAATGACGAGGTTTTCAAATCAGTTGTAGAGCATTATTAAGAAATCTAGTCAAGAAGAGACAGAAGAGGGACGATGAATGCAGAGGTGCATCCACTCATGATCAGTTTGTAAGGTTCTCACAGGTTTAAGAAACAACGAAAAAAGGAATAATAACATATTTTCCCACTTACCTCTAATGGTATGGCTAACATACAACAACAACAGCATCAGTCCTCTCAACAAGTGCTGCAAAACAACATCTATCGTTGGTCAGATGGGTCAACCCAACATCTGACTTCAGCATGGGAGACTTCCAGCCACAAGTCAGTGGTCCTTTTTTTTTATCCTGGCCACAACCATAACCAAGTATGTTGACCTAAACCAGGATCTTTCCCTAACCAAGTTATTTTTGTACAAGTCACATAATAAAACAGATCTACTTTTCAGTAATATGCAACAGTTTTGGAAGGCGCAGGCAAATGATGTCATCCTGCTGATAGGGGCATCAGAGCAGAAAACACTTCTGTCTGTAAATGAGTATGTAAAGTTGAGCTATTCCTTTCACAGAAAAACAAAGCTCTGTGCAGAGCCTTGAGCTAAAAAGCTTCAACTGCAGACAAAAGTAAGAGGCTGCATTTGTATTGTGCACAATATTACTTAGTAATGGTGAAACCTGCATACAGTATATCAGTCTGTGCACTGTGTGTGTGTGTGTGTGTGTGTGTGTGTGTGTGTGTGTGTGTGTGTCTTTTCCATGACTGTAGCTTGTGTTTGCCTTGACAAAATGGGCCAGATCGCTTGAATAGATGCTATTTCTGGGAGCTATGATGTGAGTGTGTCCTGTGTGAAGCTGACGTGTGCTTTATACCCCATTGCCACAACCACACCTCCTGCCTCAGCAGCCCCCATCCATTTTATTACACACATGCACACACCCACACAACACACGTCTGGGAGTCCAAATATAATGGAGGAAAGCAACACTTCAGCAGTCATTGCTCTTCTTTTGGTGGCGTGTTATTGGATTTCTGCAACCCCACCAGCACCATCACCAGCATTCACATCTAATGATAGCTCCTAATGCCTGCCTGTAATTGTGAACACAAACCTTGAGAGAAGAGAGGAGAGGTAGAATCTCCAGCTCCTCCTCCTCTTCTCCCTTCATCAATATGCCTGTACTGTAGCTCCCATCTATTATATATTGATCGCCAGCTAACTGGGCCAGCCTGTTGACATTTTAATCCTGACTCATGAGCAGTAACAAAATCAAGAGAATGGACAGAGGGCAGAGAGCAGGTGGTATGAAATGCTATTTAATGGATGGTTTTTGCAAGGAGCTCAACAGAAGTGTAAACTTACATCATCACTGTTGTTGCACAGCCTAAAGGAGCCTTTACTGTGCGGAAAGCCTGATTTTCTGTAAAAGTTCTTATGGTGGAAAATGGCCATGATTTTTTTAAGACAGAGAGGATAAAGCATAAAGCAGTACATGGTGAAAATGGCCTATGATTTATTTCATGGTCTATCTGTCATGGAAGGTAAGTCACATGCACTTATCATACCAAAATATAATATCTTATTCTTGCTGATTTTTACTGATTTTTTTATTATTTATTTATTTATTTTAACATTTGCAGTCAAATCAAAAAGAAAGATTTTCAATTTTATGTCTGTGCATCCAGACTGGTTGAAACTGCAGGCATTGTTCAAAAAGTCAAACCTAGCATTAGAGTAAGGACAAGCTTAACATTTGACACGCCTGGTCAGACTCTACAAGCAGGATAATCACCATTATAGCGTCATTCTGTCCAACAGTCTCATATTATGGGGTGTAATAAAAACTACAACCTCCAGGGGGCTGTGTTAAAGGCAAGGATTAAAACCTTTTTCCCCTGGAGGGCCAAAACTAAAACTAAATGGTGGGCCTTGGGCCAAAAGCAAACACCTATTGTATTGTACTGTTAAAATGACAAATGGCACTGAATTCCCAATTTCCTTTGACTGACTTCCCGCACAAAGTATTACTCTTTCCACCATGCTCATATTATGAAACATGATTAATAATTTGGTATCCTGCATTTCTAAAGAGCAAACCTTATGGCTTGTCAACTTTGGCCTGCGGTCCCCACCTTCAGCAGGCCTGGCAACGAGACACAAGGTTTACTTATTCGAGAGCAGTGTTAGCACAAATGCACAAAACAGAAAAACAACAGCCTCAATCTGTCCCATCTCCAGACATGGAACCCCAGTTATACAGTGGAACTCTGAAGCACGCACCCTGCTGAATGTGTGTGTTAGTGCACATTTTTTTAATTTCTGTTGATGTGAGATGTAATAATACTGATTTAGAATTACAGACTCAATGGGCCTTGTAGAGGGCAGGTTTTTGTTATGCTTTTCATCTTCAGGAAGATGCTTGTACTTGAACTAGGACTTGCCCTAAACCTGAAACAAACCAGAACATGCAAGCCTAAGTGTCAGTGGCCGGTCATTTTGAAGGTATTTTATTATATCTGCTTCCATTTAACTGAGCAGATCTACAAGCCAAATCTTGTTATTGGTATTTTCTCACCTGTCCAGAATCATTTCAAATATGTCTTAGCAGAAGTAATACATTGAGATATCATAAAATATCTTTTTACCATTTCACACCAGAAAGGTTTGCATCTTTGTTATATTGCATACATTTGATCCAGAGAGGTTTTGTTTCAGAATGCAATTATGCAAGCATACCAAATAATATACAGTCTGTGTGTTGTCAGATCAGTTCAATTCCTCTCTTTCCTCTCTGTCTCATCCTCTTGGAAAATTATTAAAAAAATGTTTTTTCTAACTGACTCTTTATACAATCATTGGATGAAATGTCAGCTAAACATCAGATCTCTGCCTCTCCCCATGTTATACCGTTACTTACTTACTTACAGTTCTGATGATGGCCTGCCAGAAGGTCCTTTAATTGGTCTGAAAGTCCGAACCATCCAAGAAAATATTTTTGAACTGAAAGCGAACTAAACCGTGGTTCAATTTGATCCACAACAAGACCACCTCTTTTCATCGGACCAAGGATCGGCTGTTTGGTCCAGACAGTGGTTTCATGGGCAGGTTTCTCACCTGTAATGTAGATTTGGATCAAATTAAAGCCAGAAATCTGGACCAAAACGAGAGTATCTGGAATATTAAAGATGATTAAAAGACAGTAACTTAAATTGACCTTTACAATATCTGATATGCTTACAAAGATACTACTTTGAATACAAATCTTGGAACAAAGTAGGAAACTATGAACTTTTTGATTTAGAAATGGGCATATTTTATCTATATTTCTAAGGCAGAAAAACTCAAGTAACTTTACAACACAAGTCTGCATTCACCCTCTCACATCATGGTGGCTAAACCACCAGCTCATTATGAGCATTGACCATTCACACACTGATGGCAGGGCATTGGGAGCAATTTGGGGTTCAGTATCTTGGCCAAGGATATTTCGACATGTAGACTGACAAGACAAGGAATTGAACTTAGCAGTGGTTTTGGGGCTATTTCTTGGGTTTTCTCCAGCATTCATAATAGTGGTGTGATTTGTTTCCCTGGCTTCAACAGAGTATTATCACAACTTTTGTGGCCAAGACTTAGTGGGTCACACCTGTTTTGCAGCATTGCTGCTCTCTTATTTGATTTCTTACTGGATTTTCCTTTGCAGTGGACGACATTGGCCTGGCTGGAGTTGATGCTTTTAATCTAGCACCAGTGCTGTGCCAGTAAGGGAGCCTCCACAGCTGATACATCGGCTTGCACTCCTTGAAGGTCACACTCACACACTCACAGTACTGAAGAAGTGATAAAAATCATAAAAATATGGTGGTAGCCCTCTGTGTATTAAAGTCCAACTGATTTCTAAGTATCCAATAACCACTTGCCATATTACCCCCCCCCCCCCCCCCAAAAAAAAAAAAAAAGCAGTGTTAAAAGCCTGACAGGAACCTTGACTAGATGAGAGTGTTAATGAAGTCAGTGCTTGGCCTGAAGGGGTAATAATAATCATATCCGCTTTAGTTATTCAACTGCAGGAATTTAAGTGGTACCAGTATCAGTCAACGTACAGTTACATATCATCTGTATAAAAATGAATAAAGAAATGGTTTGATGAGAATGAAAATGATGGCCTTCTCAACAGATCTCAAACCAACAGAACCCTATGGGAGATTCTAGAGCAACGTGTTTTACAGTGGTCTCCACCAGCATCATCTAAAAGGGAAATATCTGTTGCACAAATGGTTTCTCCTTTCATTTATCACCCATCTTTGGATTCATAGTTACTGTGTACACAAATTGCAATTTAAACCTAAAAAAAAAAAAAACAGAGTACACAATTTCAGCTGTATATTTGAGCATGTGTGTGTTTGCATGTCAACTCTGTCATAGCAGAAGTAGTGCTGGATTAAAAAACATAGAATGTCCAAAGCCTTATAGCGCGCAAAGCTTTAGACTTATACCCGATGACACAGACTCACACACACACACACACACACACACACACACAGTTTTTTTCATTTCCCAAGCTGCTCTTCCATCCCTGTCAGTCCTCTGACACTGCAGCATTCCACATGGCAGAGCAGAGTAGAGCCCACATCTCTACAAATGTACCATTCACTTTAAACACGCACACTGTCTGTCCAGCCCTCAATCACGTAGATCCCTGCAATATGTAAAACCACATCTCTGCACTGTGTGCATACAGTAAAGTCTTCTGTCTGGCTTGATGTCACACACTGCTTAACATTCAGCTGGCTAGGTAAGGGACAGTACCAAAGATTCTGCATGTTTTAGCCTGTACCACCAGTCACATGTACATTACCTTACTGCTGACCACTTTCTAACCTACCCTCTGTCTTCCAGGCAGCCATTGACTTCCATTTAATTTGTGACTACAGTGAGATTATAGAGACTTTAAACACTGTTGAGATACTGTCAGTAATTCATAACAATGAACATCATAATTTTATTTTTGTGGAAAAAAATGGCCTTATTGTTGCATGGTGAATGGTTTTACAGGGATAAGAAAGCTTTAGGTACACACTTAACTGTTGAATTTTAAGCATGAAAGTTCATCCTTGACCTTAGTAATTGTAGTTGGAGCTGAATCAATGACATTGAGCTTGGATTGTTTTGAAAAACTGATAACTTAAGTTTTTCAACTTTCATCCAAAGGATAAGTCAGACTGTGTGTATTATTGTTCTGTTGCACCTCAGACAGTGGAACATTAGTGAACTTTGACATGCAAATTTGTGCCATTTTCCAATAGCTAGCCAGACAGTGTTGACCTTTGAGGGCATAGAGAGCAAGAGAGTCCAAAACAGAGGAAGCTATCGTAGCTTTTTTGCTGTTGCACCAAGCAAGAGACGATATGGTGCCAAAAATATGCAAATGAAATCAACAAAAATCTAAAGAAGAGACATTTACTATCTGACAAAAACAGGCAGAAGACAGTTAAGAAACCTTTTTTCATTATTGTTTATTCTTCATTTTATTTATTCATTTAGTTTATGCTTTTGTTTTTTGAGGGAGGAGCAGAAAAAAATCCTCCAGAATGTAAAATACTGTGGCTGAATAAGGTCACCCTGGGTTTAAATCCAGCCTGGGTAACTCTCTCATTCCACATTTCATTCCATTTTCACAGTGTAGTGAATACAAACATGAGGAACGAATCTCTAACATGGAAGAAATAGCTCAATAAAAGCATCACTCTTTCACATACATAACTCTGAATTACAGCATTTGAAACTGAAACAACTTCTCTGTCCATTGCCTGTTTTACTCTCATACATATCAGTGAATTATCCATATAATTACTTTGACTTTCGTGCTTTCCTTAGTTTTAGACACCGTAACTACTTGGTTAGATTCAGGCATGACACTTAGTTTTCTTATGCCAGTTGTACTTCTGTGGTTATTTTGGTGAATGTAATGCAAAAGTAATGTCATCAGTACGGACAGTAATATTGTAAACTAACTTCTTACTTTTGAAATTACAGTAATTAGTAATATGTAACACACAACAATTTTAAAGTAACTTTCCCAACACTGACAGTTAATCATTTTGGATACCGGCTGACACAATGTAGCCAGTGCATTCATTTAGAATGGTGAACAGACAGTTTCACTGAAAGTACTTAGTAGGGGTCTGTTATCAGGAATTGATGGACACCCTGCAGCCAATCAGACACGATCCTGACTATTGCTATAATTTCTGATCTATTAGGCTTTCTGTCTAAGTCCGTCTCATTAAGCTCTTATCCTTTTCTTCTTTTATAAAGCACTTTGTTTCTTCTGCTTTTCAACATGCTGTATAAGTAAAAGTTTGTCTGTTTGCTTTACAAAAGCTGCCATCTCATTTCATTCCCTCTGATACTGACACATTAAAGTGCCACGTTATTGTTTCGCTTAATATAACCAAATATAACAGAATTATGGGGATATTCAGCACTAAATATTGAGCACTAACTTTCACAATAAATACTTAATAAGCAGATGAGTTTGATTTCTTACAGTATATTTAGGATATAAATCCACACATCGGTACATTTCAGACCCCACCTTAGCAATTGGTACTCGCAACTTCATACAAACGTCAAACTAATGACTGAGACATTGCTGGTAATGTCAGCATGCATGGCTTGGCAGTTTTTCTTGGAAAGCATGCAACTTCAGCTTCAACTGTCTGGTTTTTAGCTGTGTTGTTTTGGAAAGCTTACTGGGTAATTATCAGTTTATTATACCTTTTTACAGAACAGCTACCATTTTTTAAGTGGTTGCAATTTTGTTTAGTTGTGGACAAATTATCATGCAATTATGTTTTAATTTCCAACTTTTCATCACAATATTTAGTTGACCTTTCATTGTAGTTGTAAATCACCTGCTGAGTAAATAATATTCAATTACTGGCCTCTCATTAAAATTGAACCACTGCCTTTCATCTTAAATAACATTTGAATGTTATGTTGACCCTGCTCTACATCACCACAGCAGATCAAAGATGGTCATTACCCTGCTTAATCCCAGTCTGGACACTTTATTCATATTCATGATGATTGGTCAAGACCCCTAGGTGTCACTTGTCAAGTGTGACCATTGACTGTCAGTGCTGGTCTTATACCCATTAAGCTGTAGCTGTTTTGTTGTCACTTGAATTTAATGGCA
Organism: Chaetodon auriga; assembly: GCF_051107435.1. Lineage (NCBI taxonomy): Eukaryota > Metazoa > Chordata > Actinopteri > Chaetodontiformes > Chaetodontidae > Chaetodon > Chaetodon auriga. The sequence continues at coordinate 3,316,230 of NC_135082.1, forward strand.
TCTTTCTGCCTTGGCCAAACAAACTAAACTAAAAAGAGTGAAGACTCCAGAGTTGTAATAAACCACTCCAAACACCTCACTCACTGAAAGGTTCCCTCTGCAGCAGTGACACTCCTAATCGCCTCGCTTTTCTTTCCACTGTCACGCTGAGAGAAACATTTCTCCATGGATGGTTTTAATGTTAGTCTTTCCACAGCTGGGAAAGCCGACAAGTCAATTATATTTCAAGTCATTGAAGCAGCAATTCTCTTATGTGTGTTTGATTAACATGCCCGTCTAATGCTGCTGACATCTAAAGTTCACCACACCTCCAAGCTGCGCTCAGTCTGACAGTGCACTACCGCAAAGGAAAACAGGTGAAGACATCTGGATGGGCATCATTTGGCTGGGTGTGTTTTTGTGTGTGTGTATTCACATGCAAATGCACAGAAGCAAGTGGAGTAGTCAATGCAATGACAAGGGCAGGAACCCATCAACTTCATGCAGTTTATTCAAAAGATGTATTTGCACCATTTCCTCCTGTCTCATAACTGTCATTACTCTTTTGTGGAACAGTTTATACTCTGACAGAGAAGCTAAGTTAATGTGAATGGTGCAACACAGATACAATAGCTTCCTCCATTTTGGACTCTGACTCTCCATCCCCTCAAAGGTTAGGAATATCAAGATAGCTTGCTATTGGCTAATTTCGCAAATTCACGTGACAAAGTTCACCAAAGTTAAACATTTATGTGTATTAAAATGCCTCCTGGAGCAGATCATATGTAGATGAATATGGTCATCCTGATTTTGAATCACACCAGACTGTATGGAAACTCAACCTTACAAAATCAAAGTCTTAAGACCTGGTTTCTAACCAACTAATTTTCACTCTCAACTTGTCACATACGGATGATTGGTCACAATCCTTGGCATTACTTTTTAAGGTAATGGGTACCCCTAAGCATCTTTTTCCAACATGTGGGGCTCAACGGTCAAGCTTTTGCTGTGATTTCGTCACCTTGTGTATCTTTATTGTTCTTATGCTTTCGCAGGTTTTAGAGCATCCGAAGGACTGCAGTTTAAAAGTTGCCAAATGGTTAATAGTGGTGCATTTGTGAAATGCTGATTAATGTGTGACGTCCTCATAAATAAAGAAATTAAGTTGGATAACAGGAAGAACCTGGGAGTTACAGTACAATATTGGCTGTTTACCCAACCAAGCTGGAGGTACCACTACCCTGAGTCTCTGTAATGATGTGAAGGAAACTTTACCCCTGAACACCAGAGTTCAATACACTTATGTACAGTTGAAATTGGAATTTTACACAAAATACATTTGAACTCTTCACAATTCCTGATATTTAATCCTAGTAATACATTTTAATAATGTGGAATATCTGAATAATAGCAGAGAGAATGCTTTATTTCAGCTTTTATTTCGTTCATCATCCTCTGTTCTTCTGGGTCAGGAGTGTACAAACACTTAGTATTTGTATTTGCAGCATCGCCTTTAATTTGTTTAAATTGGGTCAAATGTTCATCTAGCCTTCCACATGTTAAGTACCTGGAATTCCTCCTGACAGAACTGGTGTAACTGCGTCAGGTTTGTAGGCCTCCTTGTTCACACACAGCTTTTCAGTTGTGCCCACAAATTTTCTATTGGATTGAGGTGAGGTCTTTGACCCGTAAATTGTATTCTGGCTTTTTTATTGCACTTTTGGAGCAGTGGCTTCTTTCTTGCTGAGTGGCTTTTCAGGTTTTGTTGATATAGGACCTGTTTTATTGTGGATGTAGATACTTTTGTATCTGTACCCTCCAGCATCATCACAAGGTCTGTTGCTGTTCTGGGAATGATTTGCACTGTTTGCACCAATAAGTTCATCTTTAGGAGACAGAACAGAGACAGTTTGTACAGATGAATGAGGTACCTCCAGGCAGTTGGAAATTGCTCCCTGTCTGGATGAACCAGACTTGTGGAGGTCCACTTTTTTGGCTGATTTCTTTTGACTTTCCCTGTTGTCAAGCAAACAGGCACTGAATTTAAAGGTAGGCCTTAACATACATCCACAGGTACACCTTCAGTTGACTAAAATGATATCAGTTAAACTATCAGAAACTGCTAAAGCCATGACATCATTTTCTGCAACATTCCAAGCTGTTTGAAGGCACAGTCAACTCAGTGTGTGTTCTGTGTCTGGACCCACTGGAATTGTGATATGGTAAATTATAAAATAATCTGTCTGTAAACAATTGTTGGAAAATAACTTGTACAAAGTAGATGTCCTAACTAACTTTGCAAAACTATAGTTTGTTTACATGGAATCTTTTTAATGGCTTCAATCAAAGTGTATAGGTACTTCCAACTTGAACTGTATACTCATTGTGCAGTGTGGTTAAGTTATTTTCCACTGCTAATGCACACCTTAATCATAGTACAATGATGTTGCTGACTCTGAATTTGTTTATTACACAAAAATATCAGTTCCTGGATTTACAATTGGATTTAAAATTGTAGAGTGCCTTGCTTCTGTATTCATGTAAATTGTTTTCTATCACTGTTTATTCTGTTAATATACGTATGAGTTTAACTTCTAGCAAACTACTATTATCTTTGAACCAAGTAGCCAAATAATCCAACAATAAAGCAAGAAATGTATTAGTAGTAATATAAATAAGTAAAGCTGTCTAACTTATGGCCATTTTGCATGTACTCTGAACACGGACCTTAACTCAATCATCTAATCCTCTTTCACCTCCCCTTCCTCATTCTCTCTCCACCTTTTCCCTCATCTCCCCCATTGCCTCTCCTCATCTCCTCCCTCCTGCCTCCTTCTTTTTCAATTCACATTGCAGATACAGATACTGTCGCTGCTAGTAGGTCGCTCACAAAGAGATGACCATTCCTGCGGATACATAATTCATAGGCAGGGGTCTCTGTTCTCTCTCAGTTAGAATAAATGATAAATAAATAATAAATATCATATTTTATTTTACACCTCCCTTCTCTCCTTCTCCCTCCTCCTCTCTCATCTCCTCTGATCCCTCCGTTCTTCCAGCCTCCCTTGTCACCTATGAAGGATTGCTTTACAAAACCGAGTAGTGACAGTGTGCTGCGTTAGCGTTTAGTTTAAACATGCACGCAAGGCTGAGCCATGCCCTGTTTTAAAGATGCAATAACACTAATCTATTCACCAAAGGCACCAGCTTACACTCACTCACTCACACATGTAGTCCTGGAAGCACATAGTGTATGCTGTAATACACAGTCAGTGTGGTGATAAGGGTGTGTGCATGGCAGTTTCCACCACTATGTCTTCTTGAAGGTTGATAGCAGTTGGTAGGGGAGGAGGAAATGGGTTTATTCACTGAGAATCACTAGTCCAATACTGCAGGTTGAGAAAGTAAGTAAAAGAAGTTTTAGTCAAACCTTAGCTCAGATGTCAAATGCATTCTTCATTGCTTTTGCAGTCCACCATCTGCACATACATACAAAAAGAAAAAAAAAAAACACAGAACTGTAGAAATCTCTGTCCAAAAGGAAGAAATTTGCATCTGTTGCCCTCCATGAAACCACACTGTTCGTCATTGTTAGACAGTGTGGTTGGATGGATGCACTGTTTGACTAACATGTCTTGTGGGTCCACTTGGTCTCAGCAGGTGAAACCTCTGTTTTGTCCCCTCTGACTCCATTTTCACTTAGTCTTCATGTATCTTGAGGGAAATGGATAGCTTTAAATCTAGATGTAAATGCATCCAAGACCCATTCAATATGGATTGAAGTCTGGTGTAAATGCATCTGTGTTAAGATACAGCAGGGCGAATTACTTTCCATGAAGGCCATTTTCTTTATGTGTTTGGGTTATGAACAAACAGCTACCAAACAGCTTGAGCTAGTTTCTGGACTTATTATGTGGGGATTTTTAAAAAAAAAACTCAACCCACTCAAAAATTGCTGATTGACTCCTTTTTCATTGCCAGAACAGTCTGCCTTTCTGCTTTTTCTGGTGTGCCTGAAAACAGTAGGAGCAGTAGGATCCTTAGACAGCAGCATGGAGGCCAGTGACAATGTTATAATGGTGACATTTTATATTTTATTTCAGTCTTTCAAACTCAACGCTGACCGAACAATTCCCCTCAAATTAGGATAAGCTCACCTCACTGTCTTGCTGGTGCTGCACCTCACATAATACGAAGAACAACATTCAAAAAGCAAAAATCCCCTTTCCAGGTTGTTCCCATAGACTGTAAAAAATAATTAATGGATATTTACTATTTGCATAACTGGATATTTGTCTACCAACATCTGAAACTTAAATGTGCGTCATAGTAAGGAAAATGAGCGTTCATTTTGCATTTTATTCAAAAGACATACTTGCATCCTCTGTAAACCATGTCTCTTTTGTGCAGCAGTTTATACTCCAGCACAGGAGAATAAAATAAAGGTACATTGTACTACATACTTTATTAAACTGTTTTTGTCATTGGATTCTCTGAATAACATTTTCAATGCAATGTATTTTTTACATTTATCTGCCTTACTTCAGGCACAGTCTCAGTTCAATCTTTAACAATATATTCATAATTGAATTGCTAAGATTCTGAATTGCAGGGACTTTGCACAACCATATTTTATTGTTTTTTGGAAATGACAAAGAAGGCAAACTTTCCCAAGATGTGTGTTACAATCAGTAGTTGTACAACAGTATAGATTTTTTTTAAAAATCCAACAGTTACAAAGTGACAGGAGTTATTTGGGGTATCCAGGGTTCTTGAAGCAAAAGTCCTGCTGACTTACTGCACACACAGTGTTATTTGACTGAAAGTTGCAGCATTTGTTGTAGCTTTCATGGGCGTTAAACTCTCCTTGTTGAGTCATCAGTGCAAAACATGGACAACTAGTTAGAAAATATCTGATTCTTTGATCAAAAGTCAGGTGCATGACTATGAACATAAAAAAACACAACTCCTAAAGAGCTTATCATGTAGGGACCACAAAACTTAAAATTCTGTTGCATGCTTATGTCAAAACTTAGAGTTTGTAGAAACCCAATAAAAGGTCAGATTCTTGATCCTGTATTGTGTTGTGTTTGTTTTCAACTGCAAAAATAAGGCATTTTAAAATTGCTACTGTTGAGATTTGTGCTGACGGGCCTCTTCTTAAAACCAGAGGGAGCTGAAGGGTTCAGAATACTTCAAACAGACTAGCTCGTATAACAAGTCATCTGACTGGCCAAAGTGTGTTGTTCTGAACTGCCACACAAACATCCTTCCATCTTAGCCTCCATCTGACTGCATCACACTGCCTCCCTCATCTCTCTTCAAGAATTAATGTCCTTCTCAAGTTGTAGTTGCTGCATGATGAATGGTACAGATGGGAATAAAAACACACACTTTCAGTTTCTCAAACCCTGCCTACTTTCATGTCTCTGCACACCTGGCCAGTTGCTGCAGAGTGGTCATCCTTGTCAGAATGTTGGACTACTGCTGGAACGAAATCCTCCCACACTGCACAGGAATCGTACCTCCATGTGACGGAATAAAAGATAATCATGATAACATATTGATTAGTTATGGCCAAAGAGGAACTGTCAACATTTCACAAATGGATCAAACTGTCTGGACAAAATATGAGTCTAATGCCTGTATGTGCCTGTGATTGTGCCTGGTTCATTGAGAGAAAAGCTTGAGGTCAGAAAAAAACAGAAAAGGCATTTCTTTGTTGTTCCTCTGTCTGTTCTAATAATGTCTCTGACCTCTCCATAGTCCCACTGGTCTGTTCTGCACCAGCCACATCCACCTCTACCTCTAATAATGTTCCATACCTTCACTGACCAATCAGGTGGCAGGGCTCTGCTTTGAGGAGTTAATGAATCATGATAACTGTGGTGACTCACAGATGCCTCTAGAGTTACTGTAGCGACCATACAAGCATGTGTCATCTCTAAGCACCAGTGATGTCAGTCATCAGAGATGCTATTAGACAAAGAACAGCCGCTGCCTTCCTCTTCAGCTGAGCACATTGTGTGAGTCTGTGTGCATGGGCACACTTACAGTTCACAGTATCAAATGCTCTAATTTTGCTTGTGCCTTTATCAAAAGCAAGCAGAAAGAGATGCTTTAAATGAGTGTGTGTATTTCAGGGGTGGGGGGGATTTATGTGTGTGTGTGTGTGTGTGTGTGCATGCATGTGATAGTGGTTGCAACCTGGCTTCCTTATTTGACTGTCTGTAGATCGAAATCTTTGTTTTGTTTATTTGATGGTGTTAAATGATTGGTCATACCCAGACTGCTTCTGAATGATAATCAAGAAGACTTTGTTTGATCGTGTGTGTGTGTGTGTGTGTGTGTGTGTGTGTGTGAGTGAGTGTGTGTGTGTGTTTCATTTACAATGACGTTCTTCGGCACCAGCAACTGGAGTGTCACCTGCGATGCAACAGTGACCCCTGCAGGAGGAAAGTACCTTTATCTTATAATTTACAGTCACGTAAGAGACTGATGAATTCAGAGCAATGATTTCTGCATGTAAATACTGTCACTTATTTGTCAGGTTAGACCAGGGTAGATTAGATTAGCATTGTAGATTAGATTGGGTGAGGTTATATTAGATTGTACTAAATTAGTTTAGATTTCCTTGAAAACATGTGTTTTTGAAGTATTACAGTTGTAACATGATACAGCCAGAGTCAGATTAACCTGCTAGTGAGTCCAAGGGCAAGAATAAACTTTGGGCCCCTCTTGACCCCCATTGATCCTCTCACTTTCCTGTGAGTTGTGTATGTATCCTGTTTCCTTTCAGTACCCATCAGATACAGTTCCCACTGTAGACAACACGTTAGCCTTATTATAATATAAAATGCAAAGCTACAGGAAAACCAACAGTACGAACATGTGGTGGAATACATGAGTGTTTGACAGTTTGTTTTGAAGTCAGATTTACTGAGGAACCTTGAAAACACAAAATTAAGATTGAAGCAGTATTATTTGATTTTTCCAGGGACTACAGCAGAACAAGCTGCAACCAAACACAGCAGTGACTACTGTCACCTTACAAAGCTAAACATGTAAACAAACGGATGAAACTGGTGAATGTAACTAAAATAATCACTCTCCTTTTAGCTCTGTTTTGGTGTCCACCAACTCCTGAGAAGAATATTTTACCCTGTAGCTGCTAAATGTTCCACTATGTTCGACTGTTCGTTTCTAACTGTGCCTGTCTTCTGTTTGGTGATAAGCATGTAGTGAACAGTGGGCTTATCAGAGCTTTTTGATGATAACAGCTGTCTGTTGCTGCTGCTGCTTCTGCTGGAAACAACGGTTGATGAGGCAGTTAAAATGAACCAAACTGTAACATTGCAGGCTGTAAAACCAAAACAATCAATTGAAAGATGATAGCATGCTCTGTGGAGTTGACAGGAATTACAAAGTTGGTGATACAGTGATGGTCACCAATAGCAACACCGTCCACATTACATGTGATGATTTTACCTATGATTGACATAAAAAGTATTGATCAGTGCAGCTTTAAAGGTATTAAAATGAAATTTTGACAGAGGGCTCCTCTAGAAGACAAGACCCCTTAAATGCAGGAGCCTCGGAACATTCAAATTCATGTTGTGCTTGAGTGGTGCATATTAACACACTGGCAATTAATCAAATCACCACAGACAAATTGCCACATAGTACAACAGGGGACACTGGGGCGTCTCCAGGTCTAGGGCCTTCGAACTGTTGCCTGCTTTTTCAGTTGGTAATCCAGCTTTGAATACATCAAAATAACATAGAATATACAATGAAAATCTGAACAGAGACAACAGGCAGATATACCGTCCTACACACTCACAGGCATTAAGTATAGAAAGTCAAGCACTAATTAAGCATATAATAAGTGGAAACATCAATTTTAGTATTTTAAGGATTTGTCTTATTTAATGCAAATGAACACATGCAGGAGACAGCATTTTGAGGGTGAAGGTGTATACACAGAGCCAGTCTGTAAAAATGCAATCTCGTTTCCCTGGCTAAGGATGATGGGAGCTAAGTGAGAGAAAGATTTACAGATATTATTGCAGTGTCTGTCATTCAAGGGTTGCACAGTCTTAGTGGTGCGAACACTATAGCACAGGTTACAGTAATCACTGGCAGTGCACTCTGGCTCTCTCTCTTTTGTTCTCTTGCTTAATGAGTGGAACGTTCTTTTACTTACCTCGTCATGAGTAAATCAATAGTCAGCTAAAAGACAGTCCCATTTAGCAAGGTGACTGCTAAAGGTAGCAAACTATCGATCTGCCCAAATGAGCCTTGCCAAACTTTATAAACAAAAAGGAGGGGGCAGAAGTGTCTCACTATCTCCTTCTATACACAGTTTAAACTGCAATAATAGAGATATCAAGTTGAATGAGAATTAATCGGTGGAGTGGGGAAGGGGTTGATTCACTGAGAAATGAATGAAATGAAATGAAAGCAGGAGTTCAGAGAAGTGGGAGCAGCCAATTTATATAGGTTTTTTGCATCATTACCTTCTCAGAAACAGTTTGATATGAAAGGAAATTCTTATTTGTCATTTGTCAGCATCAGATGGTGAAATTGACATCAGTTTCATCTCTGCATGTCCAGTACAAAACCTGTGCCGGGACATTTTTAACGTCACTTAGCACAGCAAAACTGATATCTTGATCTCTTTATACATTATTCCTTATTAGCAGCCAGTCCTTTCAAGAGTGACAGTTTTGTTCATGTGTGCAAACCTGGGCGCTTAAACAATGACATTCATGCCCTTCCTTGTGCCCAGCAATTATTCTTCAAGAAACGACTTGAAGGCTATGAAAAAACTGTAATCCAGATCCCAAAAACGTTGGGATGCTGTGTAAAACATAAACGGAACAAGGCCATTTGACATATGCACAATTGAAAACAGTACAAAGACAATATATTCAGTGTTTTACCTCATCAAATTAACAGATTCAAATGAAATGAAATGAAATGATTTTTGATGATTGCATTTGTGTTTTCTTTACATTTTGCACGGCATCACAACTTTTTGGGAATTGGGAGATTACAGCTGGGGAGGGGAGGGAGCAAAGAGGAAGTTGAAGAAAGGAGGACAAGGAATACAAATGACAGGAGGGTCCATCTGCAGAGCTGTCCTGACCAAAATTTTCATTAAACCTTGAAGATGTTTCTTTTGCATAAGGCATTAGCATGTTTACTCTGCATCACCCAGGACTCAAACTCACAACCTTCTATGACAGGCAAGTTATGATCTTATTGAGCAACCAGCCAACAATGATGGCAGCAATTTACATGAGATGAAACATACCACGCTGTCATGACATCAAAAACAAATTTCATTAACATTTGAGATTTATTTAGAGAGAATTGGCATGTTTACAGTATTCTTTAAATTAAAACATTTTGATTGAATTTTTGATAATTCGAAAATCTGGCTGGATCATTTGTGGAGGACAGTTTGAAGATGCAGTGTTGGGAGTTTGGTGTCAATTGAGTCAACCATGTGGTGGGTTTAATGAGCTGTACTGTCTGAGACAAGCAGTGATGGACTTCAGAATTCCTCCCAGCTCAAAGCGAGCATGTTTAGCATTAGGACTGAAACTATGTGCATAAACGTTTGGTTATTCTCAAGCACGTGAAGGCAGATTTCCTCACAAGAAGAAGAAGAAGAATGACATACAAGAGGTCCCGGCAACTAAAAAATAAACTGGACAGCCTTTTACAATTCGACCAACAGTTCTGCTAGTCATGCTAGTCATTGTGTTATGATTAGCTAAACACACCCTAGACCTATCACTGTAATTGACACACAGAAATAAAGTAAATGGATAGATGGTATCCATCATTCAATATCTCATTTGAATCCATTACATTTAATACCATTTCCTCAAAATGCCAACTGTTCCTTTAAAAACAACAGGTACTGTTTCAAAATGACATTCGCATTTTGAAATCTGTTTCAACTGAGGAAAAAGTGATGAGACTGTGTATATAACACCCTTCAGCGAAAGATTATTTCCATTGCCATTTCCGTGCTTTTTAAATGCTAAACTGCCATTTTCAATTGACAAGTCTGCTCTCCAGGATCAAATTGGATTTAACCATTTTACAGATTGTCAAAGACAAAGAAAACAAATTGTAATTGATCAATTTTATGGAGCATGTGAGTGGAACGAATAGCATTAATAAGCTTAGCTCCATTGAAGTGTCTTGCTAAGTCAAATCAGTGAGCCAGCATGCACACCACAAGGACCCTGGAACTGGGACAGAAAAAGGGAACACAGTCATTATTATTAAGAACAACGGTTCCCAACTGGATAAAATACCATCCTGACATTTTATCCAGCCAATTCTGGATTACCAGATGGATAAAGCAGGTAACAGGCTTGGGGCAGCAGACCTTGAGGGGCCTTCAGGGCCCTGAATGCCCCCAGGTGAAGGAAAAATAGGCACCACTAAATTATAATGTCAGCAGAAATAATAAGGGCCATCAAGAGGCCATGAATATTACCTAAAAAGAAACTCTTCCTATCTTTAATATTTCAGTTGATATTAACTTACAGGTCAACGTTCCTTAATAAATGCATGATTATTCAAATGATCACAAATGACTGGGACACACAGCATACAAGGGGCAAGGCAGTATTTCAGTATAGGTGTTCTAGTTGTTATCTGGGTGCTGGCAAATTGTGATTAAGATGGCATTTAGTGCAGTGTGTGCACGTCACTGATGGGCATGTGTGGGGAATAGGGGGTCAGTGGGAGCCCATATCTTATTTTTGCCCCCCCCACAGCCCTCTCTTTGGTTACTGTGGCTATATTTTAATAGAGCCTGATGTGTGATTGTATATGGGACATCTTCTGGTGGTTTCTCATTGCTATACCAGAAATACTTCCATGTTTCATGTTTTGTAGTTCATTTCTCTCTTTCCACCTTCCTCTCTTTCTCCTTTACTTCCTCTCACCTTCCTCATCTCAAGCCACACACAGTATCTCATCTTGCCCCTCCCAAAAAATGCAATCATCCCTCCTTATCAGCACTGCCACATGTTTTCCATTTTCCCTGTCTACCTTCTCCAGCTCAGCTCTTCTCTGAAGCTGCTCTCTCAGTCAAATCTCTCCTTGAGAACACACTGGCCTCTATTTTCAATAGGGCAGATTTTGGTGACTGGTAAGCCTGTCTCCACTGTAGTCAAGCACTGTGTGGGGTTAGAAAAAGCACATCATCACCGAGATTGGTAAATGTTAGTCATGACCAATCAAATCTCCAGGACAGTCTACAAAATCTTCTCCCTAGAGAAATCTGACTCCTTTATGTGGGAGGTGCAGATTAGATTAAATGAACCCAAGAGGAGTTGTCATTGCTCTGATCTGAGATAAACTTGTGTAGAGTGCAGATTCAAAGCAGCAAATCTAAGTCAAAAAGCACACAGCTCCACTAAAGTATTGCTCCCTGTTTGCTACATAGTGCATTATATTCATTTGCAAATGTTTGCAAAGCCAAACCACTGCACTGCAGGGGGATAAGAACAAAACAGCAAGGTGATGTAAACAATACAAACGTTCATCAAAAGCATGAGCAAATATTTGGGGTAGCAACTGCAGTATGCTTTCGATGTTTGGCCTAAAGGATAAACACGCTTTGGTTCATTGGGTTGAGTGTATGTTGAACGTAAACACAGTGAAGCCGTCAGGGTTCCTTTAAGAGTAACGCCACAGCAGGCTAAAGAACAGCGCTTCATTGTCCTCTCTGGTTGAAAATTTCTCGATGAGAAATTGCAGATGTAGATGTTCACAGTAAATTATGAAGCACAATGCTTTTCTGTAATGATAGTCTTTATGTGTGTAAATCTTCATATGTGTCTCTGACCTGAAGCAAAGATATGTCCAGTTCACCTGGAAGGGTCACTAACAGTGTGTTAGTCATCCTCTGTCTTGTAGTGACACAGGGAATTATATATTATGTGTAGCGTGCAAATCAAGCATGCATTAAATGAACTGGATAACAGACTCCAAAATGGTGACCATTCACTTGAATAAAAATTGCTCACTGAGCCTTAAGAGCTTTCTGGCTGCTGGGTTTACTTCCACGTCCTGCTGCATATGCTCGTTGGTATTTCTGTCTCCGCCCACATCCAAAAGGGAAGTTTTTTTTGTTGCAGTCCTGCCAGGGGCCACTGAGTCAATTTGCCAGCAAGGCTCCAGCTCTATTAATACATGCATAGTGTAAATGTATCAACTTCACATGTAGCAGGTTTTCCCCTTGGCTGTCCATTATCCAGTAGCTGCTCAAACTAGCCCCCCTAGTAGCTTTCAACTTTACAACATGGAGTATTCAACATACTAATACTACTATACAGTGTGTGCAACAGTAACACTTCTCAAGAGTGAGAGTGACTAACCCATGCTAACATGTTCACCATGACAATGCCAACACTACCATTATATGTGGTCACTTCTGATTGTAACATGTAGGGAGAAGACGCACACACGAAGGCTCCCAGTTCACTTTTTGTTACCCTCCTTTTTGAACGAATTTTCTGCACGAATTTCAACATAATTTAATTGCTGAAGTGAGTTTAACCAATTTCTCAGAAATGACCATGTCTAAACAGGCGAAATCAATTAACGTACAAACTCCGGCGACATGTGCGTTGTTTGCAGCTAACAATCCTTCGACAACAGCAGATGCTCCTGTGACACCCAAAAAACCTGCAACTGTGGTGGTGGCTATGGACCAGCTGTCTGCTGAATTTGCTAAACAGAGAACCTCACTTAAGGAGGATGTGTCCACCTTGATTCAAGATGCCATTAAAACTATACAAATTTCACGGGACTCACTACAGACAACAGTGACCTCATTCCAGAGCCACCTCACTTCCGTCGAGTCTGTAGCAGGTGATAACTTTAAACGGCTAACAGCAGTGGAGTCCACCATCAAAATGCTCCAGAGCCAGAACCAGTCACTGCTGGAACGGTGCGATGACCTCCAAAACTGTTCACAGAGACCTAATCTCCGCATATTGAACATCCCCGAAGGCAGTGAAGATGGCAAAGATCCCCTAAAGTTCATGTGAAATGTTTTGATGGAAGCGATGGGCCCCAGTGTTTCAAGTTTAAGTTCACCTTTTCGGCATACAATGTCAACCTGCGGTTCGTGTACCCGAGGTATGGATATTCAGTGATGTTATTGCCGGACTAATCAATATTATGCTGTATAGAATTATATCAATAATTCTTCCTCTATACAAACCACTTTTATTGCCTTTCAATATTGAGGTTATATGCATTTTCATATGTGTGTTTATGTGTCTGTGTGTTTGTGTGTATGTATATGTGTGTGTTTGTGTGTGTGAGTGTTTGTGTATAGATAGATAGATAGATAGATAGATAGATAGATAGTCTCTGGGTCTGTGTGTTTATATTTTTGGTTTGGTTTCCCCACACCAATCAGTAGCCCCTACACCCTGGTAAGCCTCAGCCTTAAATTAGTCCCCCTCTTTCTTTGGCCCTGTGTGAATGGTGTTTTATTGTTGTTTTTAAATTGCATTTTTGTAATAAAGCGTATGCTCCTATTTTAAAGTGGAATCATGTCTCATCTGCCTTGAGTAAGATTTACCTGTGTGCCTTAACGGTGCCTGAGGTTTAAAAATACTTCCTGGAGTGAAATTCAGTCAGTAAAAGTCAGCAAAATGATGTCATTAATTCTGGATCTGAATTCACAACAATTGATTTTTGACTTAAACTGTGTGATGAATCCAGCACTTGACCGCTCTATGTCACGGCGGGAGGAAGGAAGGCCAGGACCCAGGAGCAGAGGAGTAAAGAACCAAGGTTTATTAACAAACGATATAACAAAAAATCACCTGAACCAGGCACAACGCTATCAGCGAGTAAAAAAGAAAATCACCGTGAAAACGGGAAAAAGAGACAAAAATCAAAAGTAGCAAAATAATCTAACGAAAAATCACCGGAACTGCCGGGAGACCGTCAAACAATGACCTAAAAGCGACTGCAAAAAGGCTACAGTGACAATCACAGGCACACAGGAGGAGCGAGACGAGAGATGAGCGATCACACAGGAGAGCTTGTGCAGCATGGAACCAAGAGAATAGTCTGGCACAGGAGTGGCGCATAAGGTGGCTTAAGTAGCTGTGTTAATGGCTGATGAGATGCAGGTGTGGATCCTGAGTTTGCTCCGATGAGATCGGTCCGCCTCTCTCCCGCTCCCTCCTGCTGCGTGAGAAAATGAGAGAACAGAATGCTGTATCAGACATAGGGAGAGCAAAACTGACCCGAGACCACAGCCGTCACACTCTAATTCTAAATCTACAAATTTTTCTAAAAAAGCCAAGCTATTATCATTTTTTATGGACCAGATAGGAAGTGTTGACCCCTGGCATTTTTTATTTCCACAAAGTCCTTCTCTTTTTTTTCCTAATGTTCATCACTCATATAGTAGAATAGACTATTTCTTCATCAACCAGAACCTTCTCCCCTTTGTCAAAAAAGTTGAATATTCGTCTATAACAGAGTCAGATCATGCCCCTGTATTACTGGATCTTATATTTCCTCTTTACCAATTAGAGCACCCCTCTTGGAAATTAGATAGAAATCTCCTGGCCGATGAGGGCTTTTGTGAAGTGATATCCCAAAAAATGGCTTTATAGATACTGACAAAAAAGATGACATTTCCCCTTCTCTCTTGTGGGAAGCACTAAAAGTTGTAATAAGGGGGTGTGATTATATCATATTTGACTAAAATAAATAAGATGAAAAGAATTAAACAAGACCTTAAGAGCTTAATAAAGAAATATGTATGGTGGATGCTCAGTACTTTGTTTCTTCCTCCCCTGAGCTCTACAAAAGGAAGCTTACTTTACTTTCAACCGAACAAACAGAACGTCTCCTATTTAAATCACGAAGGTATGTATATGAGCATGGCGACAAAGTGGGACGTTTATTAGCACACCAACTTAAAAGCCGCTCAGCCTCTCAACAAATCCCACAAATACAGAAAGGTGATGATGAACTAACTATTCACCCAGAAGAAATTAAAGAAACTGTCATGTTATGAGGGAAGACGCAGGTTGATTTTCTCACAACTGGTTTATTACACTTCATAAGCGTACAGCACATGTGAACTCTGACTGCTAGCGTAAAACAACGACGAGATGCTTTCGTTACGTCATCAATATCGTCCAATGTGGGTAGGATGTAGCGCTCCCGCTTTACTCCCTTATTCAGCCGCTTTAGATCCACACACACCCTGACCTCATCTTGGGTGCGTTTAGGAGCCGGCACCATTGGTGCGCACCAGTCTGTGGGTGCGGTGACTTCCTTGATGATGTCCAGACTGAGCATACGCTTTAACTCTTTTTCCACTTTTGGGAGGAGGGGAAAAGGACTGTAGGGCACAGCATCATCAGTCAGCTCTATTTTAACAGGCCCACAGTTCAGTAGTTCTATTTCTCCAAACACCCCCTCTGTCAGGTTACTGTTAAGTACATTAACTCTTGTAACCAGTCCCATGCGTTTTGCCACAGCCTTGCCCATTAAGTTACTTGCATACTGACCTTTAATGACTGTGATCCAGTGTCAATATTTCTGTCCTTTATACATAGTATCAGCAAGAAGTTTTCCCACATATTTGTATATTTTTTCCCATATTTATTTGCATGTTAAAGAAACTCAGATATGGCCCTAATTTTACTTCATGGATTGAACTTTCATATACCTCATCCAAAGGCTCTGTAATTACAGTATTTCCAGCTGTCAAGGGGCACCTGTCAGTGCTGCCCAATCAGTTCATTACTATTCGCCTTGGCCATAGAGCCCTTGTCTATTACACTCAAAACATTACCATCAATTATTGCAATTCACGGAGGGGGGAGCATAGAGTATCTCTATATGCAGATGATTTATTAGTGTATGCATCTGACCCTGTTACATGTGCTCCCCACATTATCCACACTCAGGGGAGATTTGGTGGTTTTTCTGGGTACAAACTGAACTTCAGTGAAAGTGAATGTTATCCTGTTAATGACTTGGCTCTTCAAATATGAGACTGTGTTCTACTGTTCCATATGTCTAAAAATGGCTTTAAATACCTGGGCATTAATATTACAAGGGACTTCTATCTGCTATTTGAGAAAGTCAAATTAGACCTGAAGAAATGGAAACTTCTTCACCTATCCTTAGCAGGGAAAGTGAACTGTATCAAAATGAATGTGCTCCCCAAGTTTCTTTACTTATTTCAATGTATCCCACTTTATCTCCCTAAATCTTAAATCTATTGATAAGGCTTTAATTTCATTTATAAGGGATGGGAAGAAGCCTAGCGTACAGTTAGAACTTTTACAGAGGCCCGAAAACCAAGGCGGCTTAGCTCTTCCAAATTTTTGTCATTATTATTGGGCTTCAAATGTTCAAAAAAATCATATATTGGCTCCATACTCCTGACACAAACTGGTGCCACTTTGAAGCTGCATCCTGCATCTCCACCTCTCTTAGAGCCCTGGTCACCTCCAGCCTTCCCCTCTCTATCTTACAATACACTAACAATCCAATAGTCATAAACACCCTCAAATTAAATGGTTTCACCTTAGACGGAACTTTGAGTTTAAAAACCTTCCCATACACAATAATCACCCTTTCCCCCCAGCTAGGTTAGACTCTGAATTTACGCTTTGGCAGAGACGAGGCATTCATAACTTTAAGCAATTTGTACATAAAACTCTATTTTCGCGAGCTTTGATGATTTATCAGACAAATTTGGCCTCCCGCGGTATAGCTTATTTTGATATTTTCAAGTCCGCCACTTCCTTCAACATCATGATCCCAACTTTCCATACATAGCATCACCTTCTGGTTTAGATCATCTGTTAAAATCTCTGTTCAACTCTAAAAGACTTATCTCAAGAATTAGTGATTGCATAAACTCTTTTAAAAACACAACACTGGCAAAGATCAGGGCAGACTGGGTAGAAGAGTTGGGGGAAGACTTGGATGAGGATGTTTGGGAGAACGCTCTACTAAGAGTAAATGACAGCACTTCCTGTGCCAAATTAAACATTATACAATTCAAGATCCTACATCACACCCATTTCTCCAAAGCAAGACTGGCTAAAATATATCCTAACATGGATGCAAGCTGCGACAGGTGTCGAAATGCTCCTGCTGATTTAACACACATGTTTTGGTCATGTCCAGCCCTGGCAACCTACATGTTAGCATGCTAACCAGATAGTCCGGTGATATAGTTTGAGATGCCCTCCTCATAGTTTCATCTTGGAGATGTATGTGACATTGGTACATTTTACAAGCTCTCTTAGCTTGCTTAGCTTTTTAGTTTAATAAATGAATAGAATAAACTCACATAATGTGGAGAAAGAAAATATTCTACACCTGTTTTCCTTATTAAACAGAAAAATGCAACTTTACATTTTCTGAATTCAACTTTCAAGACGAGCTTAACTGCTTAATTATATCATCATAAAACGCACTTCATTCAGACTCGACAAATAAAAAGAAAAGACAGCTACAAGAAAAGACCGTGAACACAGTGAGCAGCAGTTAGTGGTTAATCAGGTAATATACTGCCCCCTATTTGTTTGACAGGTGACAGGTAGCCTTATCTTAGACAGTGTGCCTTTAAGAATTACATTACATTAAAAAGATCATTTCCAAAATGTGGTGCTTAGAAATTCTATAATTTAATTGTGCTAGTTATGATGCAAAACAGAAGAGCACATAGAGCAGATTGTAATCTATCCTGACGTGTGGATCCTTGGAAAGTGGTAAATTATTCTTTCTAAAGTATTCTGTCTTTCTCTGGTGTGGGTACTCGTGTGCTTACTTGGGTCAGGTTTTTAAATTATGAGTAATCAAAGTGGTAGAAAAATGCATCCATTTTAAAATAAACAACGATAATAGCAGTACTTATCAAACTCAAATCACGGCCATTAGTGCTGTCAGATGGGTGCAGCCAAAACCACCTTCACCCATCAGTGCCCTGCAATCAATTTCATTATCTGACTGTTGTTGTCAGGCATCTCTCGCTCCCTTCTGTCTGATCCTCTGCAACTTGTTTGCTGGCTGATCTTTTTGCATGCCGCCCTCCCACCCACCTGCCAGACGTCTGCAGTTGTCTGCAAATCTATCTGCCTTCAAATCAACCACTCTGGTTGTATGTGTGTCAGTCTCCCTCCTCTTTCAGCCAACCCACCCACCCTGCTCTTTTCACTCATGTCTGCTCCCTCTTCCTTTCATGGTGAGATGGGCTCAAAGTGGAGAGAGACTCCTAATTTCAAATACCTCCTCTTCACTCCATCCATACTTCTATCTATCCATCCATCCATCTGTCCTGATCAGAACAGAATATCACAAACCATCAGGAGAGCCATACCTTCGAGCAATATACACTGACCTGTCTATTGTCTATATCGAAATGTACATGACGATACCGTGCACAGGTGTAAAGGTTAGGTCAGGAGAGATTCATGCAGTGTTGTGGTCTTTAACTGTGATGCCTTGCTTTCGGATTTTCACATGTACATGAAGCATGGCACTGGGATTTTCCGTTCATGTTCTAAGATAAATGCCCCGTATCATGTACTGTATCATATGCCATGGGGGGTGAATTCTATTTTACCTTCTCATGAAGTGTGAGATATTATTTTGTTTGCATCCAACAACTAATTTCCCATCAGGTTTTGATGGTGTGAGCAAACCGTATGTCCAAGAGTCATATTAATGTAATTATCTTGGAGGGAATGAATCAACCCCTAAGCCACTGAAATTTAAAAAAGCAATCTTAATGTCAGTGTTGGCTCTGGCTTTTTAAACATGGACTTTCAGGGTCAGACTCACTTTCTCCCTCTTTTTATGGTGAATATGCAACTTATTCTACCACAAACTTATCAAGAACACAGTTTGTATGTTGGTGCCTCTGTCTTTTTATTGCATAACCAGTTCAGGGAGGATCATGCATGTAATAGGGGATATGTCAACAGATGCAGACCGTGTATTTTGTTGGTTTTAGCAAAGCCAGGAATTTTGAACAGCCAGTTTTGGAGGGAAAAATTTGCATAGATCTCAACATCAGACAAAGTGGGGGGAGGGGGGGAGGGGCTTTTGTTGTTGATAGCCCCAATGTTTTTCAAGACATTAGGCATTAAAATAGTGCTCCTCCTATCAATGACATCAGCTAAGACAGTAAGTGACCTATGCACACTATCAATCTCACTGTCCTGCCACTCTGGGAGTGCAGTAACCTGGGAGCAGATCTCAGGTCCTGATGGTTTTATAAATTGTACATAAAGACCTGACAGAGGCAACTGTACAATGCATCTTTATGACTGCTCTTGGGGGGCCATGCCGATACTCATAGGATCGAACATTAGTTATGTATTGTAACTAATGTTGTGGTTTTTCAGCCTGTAGCTGTATTGTTCTGGTTCAGTCTCACCACTCTCATCACACTGGTTTCCAGCAAGAGCAGGCAGCTGAAAGGCTCTAATAAAACCATTGTACATGACCTACTCAGCACCAAACAGCAGACAGACATGGTTAGAGACTAGCTGGTGAACAGAGTGGAAAATTTAGGAGGTAAAGATGCTATTTTTCTCAGGAGGTGTTTGAGATCAAAACACAGCTAAAAGTTGAGTGAGTGTTGGACTTACACACATAAGTTGAACAGAAACACAGCTCCAAACGAATAATAATGTTGTGATCGAAGGGCAACATTGTGTTTATCGCTAGCTTTGCTACCCCAAGCAGAAAAAATACATGACTGCAAGCTTGAGTAAAGAAACAATACATGTCGAAGTTTACATGTCAAAGTATCCTTAGGCAAGATACTGTAACCCCAAATTGCTCCCTATTAGTGTGAGAGTGTGTGTGATGGTTAAAGCTTGTAATGAGACACCATAGTACGAATGTTTGTGAATGGGTGAATGCAGATTTGTGGTGTAAAAGCGTTTTGAGTGGTCATCAGAGTAGAAAAACGCAATTTAAATGCCGTCTATTTAGCATCCACTTAATGTGCAACCACCAACACAAACACACCTATTTAGGTACAAAGTCATGTTTTCACAAATTCCTGTTCCTTTAAAACAAAGTATTACTGAAGGGTTTTTTGTTTGTTTGTTTGTTTTTGTCTTAGTCATTAACCATGGGCTTAAATTAATTGTTTTACTGAACACTTAATCTGTCCAGGCCTGATGTAGAAACACGTATTTGTGGATGTGTATTACACATTTTGTGGGGACATAAATCTGTTTACACAGTCACATTGTGGGGACTCGCCTTCCATATGGGGACAAAACACAAGTCCCCATATATTCCCCATAAATTTCGATTTTAGGGTGAAGACTTAAGGTTAAGGTTAGGGTTAAGGTTAGGCAAGCAGTGGTTAGGGTTAGGGTTAAGGTAAGTCTTTAGGAAATGAATCTAAATCTATGAAATGTCCCCAGAACTGATGGAAATACAACAGTGTGTCTGTGTCAGCGTGTGTGATGTGTGAAGCAATAAAGCAAGACTGAGAACAGTCGAGATATTTACTGAAATGAAACAAAGCCATCTTTGGGCACTGGTCCCAGAAAGTGAAAGAGAAAACAGCCCCATGGGCCTGTTGTTTGATTTAGATGACTTTATGGCTGAACATAACCTGATCAATTTGCTCCATCCCTCTTATTTCTCCTCATTCATTCTGCTGTACTCACTCACATTCTATCTGTGGGATTCTCACTTTATTTTAGGGGAAAGTCAACTGTTTCTCTAAGAGAGAGGTGTGAGAGGGTGTGTGTTTCTGTGCCTGTGTGTGTGGGTATTGATGACTTGGTAATCGCTGGACTGCCAGATTGAAACAAGCTTATTTGTACTATTTGTCTGTGTGGCAGTATGAGAGCTCTCTACACTCATGGTTATACACACAGTAAGGGATGGTTTTCATTTACATTTTTTCTAGAAGCCCTGCTAAACCAATATGTTTTGAATTGTACTAAAATGGCCTGTCCAAAACGGGCCTTAGTCATTACCTTTTTAGATGCCAGTTTTATGAGCTTAGCTTGTATTCACTCAACCAGTCACTCACTCAAGGCTTCAGTATGCTCACCTGGTAGAGCATATATCATGTATCAAGGCTAGTCTACTATCACTATCAAATAAAGCATGAATGTCCCATAAAAGCTCAAGAAAAAAAATAAATCCATGGGGTACTCTCTCACAGTGTCTGAAACACAGGACTCTGGGGAGTCCAACAATGTTTCTAAGTTTATGAATCAAGCAATCCCATCATGTTCAGTTTATGTAACAATAAGCCAGGTGTGAGGAGGTGAGAACGTAGGCAGGATTACAATTTATAGCTGATGTGTTATTAGAATACTGAGATACAATGCTAACCTGTAATGTTTTCACAGTTCAGTGGTTGTCAAGTTCAAACTCAGTTTTAATAAACACAAACTACAAGATCCTGTCCTGTGCTTCTCTGTTAGGACAAACAAGATATAATTCTAATAATTATTACACTTTATTAATTAATCAACAGTTGTTCTCTTTTTTTCTCAAAGAATGAGATTCAGTTTGCTGAATGATGCTCATAGCATTTCGTGTATCTCTTTCTAGCCATGCTAGTGGCTTGGCTCAAGGAATAGCATTGTCCTTCAGTCCCGAGCTTCAGTCTAGACTGAATTATCTCTGCATCTACTGGATTGATTATCTTTAAAGTCTGTACAGAATTCATCGTCCCCGGATGATGAATCATACAGATTTTGGTGATCCCCTGACTTTCCCCCTAATGTCCAGAGCAGGTTGACACTTCCACTGAAATACCTCAACAATGATTGGAAAGACTGCCATGATAACTGGTACAGATATTCATGGTTGCAAGAGGATGAACCTTAGACTGTGATGGTACTTTTTCTTGTGGTGGCACAAGCAGGTAAAATTTCATATTTATCCATTACTTTGGTTTAATCTTGTATAGTCACAAAATGATTCAAATTATATTATGTGGTATAGAGAACCTTTAATTGTTGTTTTTGTTTTTTATTAATCTGTCACTGGAAATGACTCATCCTCGCACAATTCACTGTTAACACCACCTGGTGATATGAGCAGAATGAATGAAAATGACAGCCCCACAGCTCTGCTGGTAGCCTTCATTCATCAGAAATGTGCAGCCATGCGTAATGACTGATTCATGGCAGTGAAGAACATTTCCTGAATGTTCATTGCAATAACACTTCAATATGCAGCAATTCTCATATATAATTCAGTTTCAAAAGACCTAGTTTTGTATGGAAATGGAATCCCTGTCATGTGCGATTGATTGTACTCATGAAATTCCCTGTGTAGTAATCAAGCTTCCCTGAGGTTTAAATGAAACCAGTGGTGATGATGACCTGCTACCCACATATTTGATTCATTGCTATTGAGCAAGCTTATCAACCTCCTGCAGATATATTATAGTAACATTTGGCTTTGATGCAGAAATCATTCTTATTACCATTAACAGTGCATTAGCTTGCAATTAACAATATAATAAGAATTGAATGTACTTTTCTTTTCGTCTGCATGTAAGCAACGGCTTTAACCCTGTTAATATAGCAATTATGGCATTATTGAGCTTTATTACAGGAGCAAGAAGACTTGAGCTATCAAATCAAACACTAACCTGGGGTTTTCTTTGCTTATATTGTTTACAAGTATGCTATTAGCAGTTCTTGTCTGTGATGTTTCCATGAATGCACAGACAAGTGTCACTGGATTACTATGACACTGAAAGAGTTTGATGATTCTAGAGTATAAGGTGCATCTTTTTTCAATAAATGAAGTGGATTTGTGGACCTTTACTCAGAAATTCTTCACCTCAAATATATCTGACAGGTCATGGCACTCTACCACCACAGTCATGCCACTCCACTACTCATGTCAAACTGTAAGGTCTTCATCTTTGTTTGATGAACAAAAAAATTGCAGGTTTAAAACCATAGACTGTATAAAACATAAGACATAATCTCCGCGACGGTACCCATAGGTTTCCGAAGGACCATGGCGAAGCTCAGTGTGCTGGGCATGGCCCCTGCATCTTGATAGTGCCTGACTCCATCTAACTCCCAACGGATCCAAAATTGGGTAAAAAGGTAGAGCACAGCCAGCTAGTGGCAAGCTAGTTAAGACTAGCAAGCTAGGCTAAGAAGCTACGCTATATGACTCAGCATTGCTAGCTGACAAACCTGGTGGTCTACCGGTTGGCACACAGTCATCCCAGCTTACATTACTCAAGGTAAATTAACCTGAAACTGTACAACAAAACATGAAATAATGATTTATCTGTTTTTGAGATTATTACACAATCTTAAAAAGACTTCAATGATTTTTACAAAAACAATTGTGGTAATTTGCAACACTACATTTACTTGAGACTTGCTGAAATGTGGTCAGTTGACCTGAATTTGGATTTTCAAGTTAACTTTAATAAGCTAAGTTACATGCGATGGTTACCAATTAGTTTTCTTACCTTGAATGTTTTATTGATACTAGCTTGCATAATTAGTATTGCCACAACAAGAAATTTAGAATCTGCAAATCAGTTCTCAATGTGCATGAGTCAGCGCATAAAAGCTTACATTAAAGGTTAGAATTTCCCACACCATGACTGCAAACAGTGCATATATATGGTTTTGACCATGACAGAAGTCTGTGGGAGACTGAAACTTTTGTATACTGTTATTGACAGTGCTGTGCCAGATTATTATCTTCAATATGACTGCTGATAAAGAAAGGCACTTTTATATTCATGACAAGACGTTTATTTCTTTCAGTATCCTTGTTCAGGTCATGGGCACCGGTGATGCCTCCACCACGCCTGCTACATACTCCATAAACTAAAGTACCAGTCGTGGCTACTTGACTTCAGACAGCTGATATTACATTGTCTGTCTTCAAAGGATAACAAACAGTTCATTTAAAGGTCCCATATTATAAAAAAAAATCACCTTTTCTTGGATTTGGGGTGTTATTTTGGGTCTCTGGTGCTGCCACATGGATACAAAGTATGAAATAAGACCGTAAGAGTGAAGTACGGATTTCTAAAAGTACCCTGTCTGCAGTTTCCAAACGAGCCGATCAAATTTGGCGGGGACACTGATGTAAGAAGCTGGCACATTTGAATATTCCCACCCACCAGCCACCTCCCCCTCCAATCAGAGCATATGTACAGTGTCTCTCCACCCACCAGAAACAGCGCCACCTTCTCAGAGATCCGCCATTTTGTTATCTAAAGCACTGGTTCAGGAGTCATGATGTCAAGGCACCACATGAAGTGTTTTGTTTTTGGCTGTAAAGACGAGCATAATTCACTCCATCGGCTCCCAGCCGCAGAGGACAGAAGAGCAGCGTGGATTGAATTCATTTTTGAAGGCAATGTCCCAGCTACAGTTCGCAAAAAACCGTTAGAATGTGCTAACCACTTCGAGGCTGACTGTCTCTCCAACCTTGGTCAGTACAAGGAGGGGTTGTAACAATTCTCCTTATTCATAAAAAACCTAAGGTGAAAAGGTACTACATGCTAATCTGTAGGTCACGGGCGGATTGGATGTGTGTGAGTTAGGCCACCCCCAGAGACTGATCAAACAAGTTATACTCAGAAATTCAAAGCACAGACATGAACCAAACCACAAACAAAATTAATGTTGAAATTATTAATTAACGAAAGTGCTTCAGAAACTTCTGGTTCCCAGAATGTATTAATGAAAACAAACTTAAATCGCATCCACTGTGGGACAGCTTAGACAAAGACAGCGCAGTGCGGTCGCCTATAAACAATTCAAAACAACATAAACACATGCACCCAGTTCAGAGATCTTTAAGGTTTCTCCAGTACGTTGATATAAATAAATCAGTCCCATGAAAGACTGATTTCCCCACAGAAGTCCAAGTCCAAAGAAAAGAACAAAAAAAAACTCTGCTTAGAGAGGCAGGTGAGTGATGAGTGCCGTAGCTCTGATCAGTAAAAAAAAAAAAAAAATTACGCTATCTCATTAGATATGTCCTGTTGGAATCCAGGTCCCATTTGTGATGATGCAGAGGCAAAATTCACACCCCCCAAAAAACAATCTATACCTCGTCCTTAAACCAAGGAAAGTTAGGCTGATTGCTGACCTCCAAGTGCCGACGTAGCCCCGTCTCTCTTTCCTCTCTGTCTGTCTCTCCCGACCAGTGTCACTTCCTGTTTTTAAAACCTCTGAAGCACTCACAAAATAAAATGAACAAATAACAACAAATAGTCCATTTCATAGTCCCTTGTATCCATGCTGCAGCAATATGGCCACTGATAATATTCACTTTCACATTAAAAAAAGGTAATGGGAGATGATGATCAGAAAAAAATACAAACATTTACATTCTTTCCCATCCCAAAATACCTTACACAAGGTAGACCAAGGCAACCATTACAGGGTCACTACCAACTTTGCGTGGAATACCTGCAGACGAGGGACATGTAAGTACACAAATAATTAGCTGTGTGTTTCTTTTGTAAATTAGTGTGAACTCTTGTGTGTTGTAGCGTGTTTTGCCATTGAGAACGATGTAAGGCTAGCCACTAGCTTCTAGTTACTTCCAGTAAGACATTTTTTGACAAAACATTCATAAGTGTCCTGCTGAATTCTCTTAGTCTGAGGTTCTGCAGGAGCCTCCCCTCCTTCTTCAGGATCCGATTCAGGTTTGAACATGTACGGATGAACTACTGAAGCACTCGGTCTGTTTATTGCTGCCATGTCCGCTACTTTCACATGGGTAGTGCTACTTCACAGTCTACGCTCTCCCCATTACCATGGTAACAGTTTATGAGTGGGGCGTGGTAAAATGACCGGCAGCACTTTAGGATCCATTTTGTTAGTCCTAAACATAGTCCTGAGTAATGTTACGTTTATTTTTAACGTTCATTGTGGTTGGTAAAAAATAACATTTGTAGCCATAACAATAACATCTTCTGGTAACATGGTTTCCACATGCACAGGCCCAGTCTGGTCTTTGAGAGTTCATGTCAGTCAATACAGATAAAAAACAATAACTATTAATGTTCGACTCAACGAGAAAGTAGTAAGTAGAAATTGAGAGTACGTCCACATGTTTCAGTTTGACCAAAACCAAAACATTGACAAATAATTAAGCCACCATTTCTATAATCAGCTGATCGAATGCAGGTGCATTCAATCTTCTGAACGTGTCATAATTTGGCAAAGTGTTACTGCCTTGTGAAACAAATGATGCATTCAACCTCTTTTCTGTGGAGTACATATCATGTTGGCCTGGCCATTGTAACTTTCCTCAAGCACGCCACATAAGAGAAAGGGGACTGGTGTCTCCTATGTACCACATTCAGTATGGCCTGTCTTGGTTAAAAGCCTACTCACGACAAGGTGCAGGCCAGGAATAGGGATATATAACATGAACACAACACAAGAAATTAAAGAGCATGGGTACAAGGAGAAAAAAAAAAGTGAAGAGAGTTGAAAATGAGGGTGGGTGATAGGGACAAAGTTAAATATCACTGCCATGAAATCAGTTATTACAGTACTGAAGGGGATGACTTGTGTTGTATTTGCAAGAAAAAGACATACCAAATTTTTGATCAAGAATATTAATATTGTGAATAATGGCCTGGCAGGTAGATGGAAATAATATCCAACAGTCTGATCATTTCAAAAATTGCATCCCTAAAGTGTAATACAGCCTTTCAACCTAGGTAAAGAATTATGCCATATCATATTACTTAAAAAACAAAATCACAGACGGCATTTACAGCCCTAATGAAAACAGCACTCAGCTCCAGAGTTTGCCACTTGGCTGAAATGTTGCACTAATGAAAACAGGCACTTACTGGAGCAACCTCTCTTTTTCCTTTATTGCCTCCCTCAGTAATGTTAACAGTGTCTTGTAAGTGTATCTATGTGTGCTGGACACCTTTGTATGACACTTGAATGAAAACTATTCATTCAGTCATTCACAATGAGTTGTTAGATGAAGAGATGCAGGTGATAAGCAGCACACCTCCATTTCCTCAGCAACAAAAACAACTAATTTTCCTGTGTCCTGCTGTTGTGTGAAAAATTACTGGCGCAATGTGCAGCATGAAATCAGATGGAGGTTGTAATTATTATTAAGTGACATCTTCATTAAAACAAACAAAGTTTTGATTGACTGCACTGTAACAGATCCAGCAGCTGTTCCGTTGTTCTGTTGGATTTTTTGATGATGTAGCTGCTTGGCCAGTGTTTAAAGTAGTATTAAACCACAAATACTGGTTTCACCATGTCACCCAGGACTGAAACCTATAGGATGACAACTTAAAGGTCAAGCGAAGAAAGTCAGTCTGTATTCAAGATAAATGTACAATATCAGGAATCACTGGGCAAGAATCTTGTGAGGGTAAAGCATTAGTGACAGTGTCACTGACTGCTGGAATTTTGCCTTTATTCTGAAAAAGACAATATTCCTATAAAGGTATAATGCAAATGAATATACCACAAATAAAACTAAACAAAACTTCCTGTTTACACATAGTTCTAAAGAATGCTCAACACAGGTCTTACTGGAAAATGCTTCTTGCTGTGTCTGGATCTGGGAGATAAGACTCCTTCGCACACAGCTCATTTTAACACCACTGAAGGAAGCCTGATTTCACTCTCAGAAACATGAAGAATCTGAACATCAGGGAGGAGCTCACACTCACAGCAGTGGAGATATTCTGGGTGTATCCAACTAGAGGAGGACCCTGAAATTCACTTGAGAACTGGAAGTTGTCTTTCTCATTTTGGTACAATAATTCTCTGCGTTTTGGATTTACATTTTCTGTCTCTCCTTGACTTCTTCTCTTTCATTCATTTTCACCCATTTTCAACTCTTAGTCTTCTCAGTTGACCCTTCTTCAGCATCTCATTCTTCATTTTCTCTTCTGTTTGACGCTGTATTTCCTGAATGAGGCAGGACTGGCTCTGCTGATTCATCAACACTGTGTTACTTGTCTGCAGCATATTGATGTTTGCTCTTCTTTCCAAAATGACAGTTTCCAAGGTGATTGACGACAGTGATTTGCTGTGGACAGAATAAAGCAGCATTTATTCACATAAATTTATCTTTTGAATTGCAAATACAGACCATTCCCCAGATTTACAGTGATAATTCCTTGAAAAAAAAAAACATCACAGTAAATATAACGAAAATGGACTTCAACAGAGGAATAGGTTTGTGAATAATAGAAATGTGTAAATGATAGCTCACTGTTGCTCTGTCGAGACAAATGGGAAGCCATAGCCAGTATGCCATTATGCCTGAAAATCCACACCAGTTGTATATTAGGTTAATGGTTTTATCCGGCTAGATAATTTTCTTTTGAGCTTCATTCATTTTTTTTATGGAAGTTTCACTGTGTTTTTGTCATCGATCAAAACCTGAGCGAATGAAGGAGGAGTGAAAATCCCCCTGTGCTCCCTCTCCACATTTCTCATCCTTCAGTCTCATTTTTCTTAGTCGGTGGTGGTGGTCCTGCAGGCGGTAAGGAAGCCCCAGCTCGGTTTCACACCACAGGAGAGCTACCACCAGGGGCTGATAGATGGTGAAACGGCTGCTGTCTGTTGGGACGCCTTGATCAACCCTGCAGCTCCACCTCATCCTCTCACTCCCTGCTGCTGGGCCAGGACAGAGACTAACTCTCTGCATCACACACACGCACACTTTTAAATAGAAATGTTCACTTCACACATCATCCCTGCGGCTCCTTCACCCCCTTCTGCTACTGTGAAGAAGGTACGCCTCTCTGAAGGTCTTTAGTTAGGCGAGTGATTCCATATGATATTAATAATGCCTTTGATTTTTTTTTTTTTTTTTTTCTTTTTTGAACATGGTAAATAATCCAGTCTGGCTCCTCATATGTTTTTTGATTGGAACACTCCATATCTTCTTAAATGGTATTTTGCAGGATCATAAAGTGCACATATGTGAAGCCATTTTGGTGCTATGGACAGCCCCATCTATACAGTACAATAGAGAAGGTTCTTAAATGGTATACGCCTAAATCACCATTTTTGCTATTGCATAGATTGATTGATAATGGATGTTTGAGACTGAAACCTAGAGACAGATATTTGAGTATTACAAAAAAAAAAGTTATTTTACATAGATACATAATAAGGAGAAACGATAAAACACGATATGTACTTAATGGGACATTTTACAATGCAAAAATTCACATTTTTAAAAAAACGTTTCTGTACTGACATTTCTTGTTACCTAATGACAAAGATATATTCTAATACCAATATGGCTGCAAAAAGCTAATGTTGGCCAATGTATCTGCTCAGCTGATTTATCAATCTACACATAATATAGAGCCCCTCTGATAAAAGATGACACCAATGTTTTTAGAATGATTTAATCAATAACATTAACAAAATACAGATACAGCACATTGCAGTTAACAACTTCCTGACGCATAGTGTAATGTATCAAAATTTTAGATGTGTTTTGTGACCTTGCATGTAGCCATGAGTTTCCATTTATTTCAGTACACAATAAAAATCAGCTTGGAGAGACATCACACTGAAGCATTACTGTGAAATAACTAAGCAGACATGCTGTTCACTGTGATGGATTAGATGGAGCGCATTTATAGAGCAGTGATGGATTACCAAATTTAAGGTAGTTCCAAGTCATATTCTTTAAAGATCAGTCAGAATTTCTGGGAAACACACTTGTTTGCCATCTTTTCTGCCATTCTGATTGAAAAATATTCCTTCAGTCAAATCCCAAACTCCATGCTGTATTCTGTTAACTAGCAAAGGTAATACGTTCCAATACATCCAAGAATCCCCCTGGATTTGTTTGGGTGTCTTTGATCCCCCTTTATACCTTACATTAAAAAGCATTTTGGATGACCAGATTGGTAATCAAATTGTGCTTGACCTCATGAAATTAAGGTTTAAATGCACCCAAGACACACTGAAGACAGATCCAATCAACCAAACCACCTCCTGAGGCGGCCAGAGATGTATTGCAACCACATTGAACACAAGTAGAAATGTAATTGTGTTTTCAATCCACATACGTTCTGTATCCTGTATCTTTTGCAAGGTACCAGATGGTCACTGCAACCCTTTTCTCCAGCTGTATAGCTGAGCACGTGTGTGTCAATCAAAAGTCCAATATAGCAGCTTTTGGCTGCCATTTGTTTGTTTGTTTGTTTGTTTTAGTTTTTTTGTTGTTTTGTCAGACGCACGCAAACAAGGGGAGGGTTTAAGAGGGAAAAAGAAGAACAAGAACAATTAGAAGAAGCTGGACAGAGCAATCAGATATCAATAGGATCTCAATGTGGACAGCGGAGACACATATTAAGACCAGGTATAAATGTAATCAAGTTAAATCACTAGATACAATCTGCATGTGAGACATATTTCAATGCAAGGTGTAAAGGGGGTCAGTTGTTGTTTAACATGTGTTAAATACACAAAATACAACATGAGAATATGAAAGCTTTGGAGTTAGAAGCTATGGATTAGACCACAAACCAGCACATTTCCTTTGATAGTTTAGTGTTAGATAACAGACATAAGTATTCACTTTAATGTTAAGTGTAACATTACTGTAATGAAATGATGTGGTGCACTCCAGGGCAGTAATAACTGAAACATCTAAGAAAACCATTCCTCTGCATACAGCTAGTGTGGGGTACAGAATCATAGAGTCTCATGAATTCAAAGACCAGGGCAAATTGTAGATAGCTATTCACCTGCTTTCTCCTGCCAACATCATGCACCCTCTTCACATGATATTGTACAGAGGTCTAGGAAAGGTGGTTGATGACAAATGATTACTTTCACTATATGAAATGAAAAGTTTTATTTCCACAAAGTGTTTTGAAAAGGATTACTGGAACATACTAGCAAATACAGTAGCACAGATAAAGGTATCCCGTAAAGGTATCCCATAAAAAGTGTTTGCATATACATTTTTCATCATGATCATGACCAAGAGTCAAAGTCAGTTTGATGAGCTGCCCTTATTAGAGAAAACATTTTGAAAATAAGCTTGTTGGCTATTAAAAAAGATGATGGATTTCCTGGAACCCTCTTAATTTGTTTTTCGTAATGGAGGTTTTCATGAGGAACACGAGAGCTCAAGGTCTGTGTTCTTGGAAAGGATTTTGTGTGACTGGGATTCTTCTAGATAATAGCTGATCTTCAGATTTTATGAGTAGACACACATAAACCAAGCCACAAAACTGTAAAAAAAAAAAAAAAAAAAAAAAAAAAAAAGGAAAAGAAAGGCCTTAGTATCTGCAGAGATGAGAATACAGCACTGTTAGTTCAACATAATCATAAACATTTATCCTTGTCTTTCCTTTACACATCTTAGAAACATATATTATGTTAAAAAATACTCAATAAGATATTTTATTATTCCTGTAAATGATATGCAATTTTAACAAATTTGAAGGATTTCCAAATGAAGTCTCACGTTAAGTACTAAGGGCACTGCTTAGCAGAGAGAGTGTGGGACGTGTTTCACGGTAGCTCTGCTAAAATGTTACTTTTTAATACACTCTTTTGCAGCCAGCTAGCCACCCTCCAGGCAAAGGCTGCTATCACCCAAGTTCACTCCCTCTTAAAAAAATGGGAGGACTTTAAGGGGTGCTCAAGGTTGAACAGTGTGTAGCTGCTGGTCTCGCTGAGGGCACGCAGGGTCCTCGTCCAACCATGTTTATGGCCCAATTCGGGCATCACACATAAAAAACGACAGAAAGTAGTCACCCCTGACAGTATATAGCAGGCTGGTAAGTGGACTGAGTATCCCAGTCTAATTTAGTATTTGGTTAAGTAGACTGTATTGTCTACTCCCTGTGGACGTGCCTACTCAGGTCTATTTATCATTGCTAGTATGGCAGAGGTTCACCTGTGCTAAAATAAATATCACAATAATCTTTTGATGCTACCTGGCAGGCCTGCAGGCTGGCTGATTGACCAAGTGAGATCTACATTGTATCTGCCAGCTATCTTAAAGGACTACATTGCCCACTAGCCATAGGCATCCAGTTGTATGTCAACTCTCTGTATTTTTATGTGAGTGTGTGTATGTATAGATAGATAGATAGATGGATAGATAGATATTATGCTGCTATTGCAGACCATCACTTGCATTCTTATAAGCTTATTTCTTTGCTATTGTAATGTTTTAGCCAACACAGAACACCATGGCAGGCATTTGAAGTAAAAAAAAAAAAGAGCAAGCTTTAATACCCAAAGCTGAATCCAGACAAATAAAACACGCAGGCAACAAACTGCAGGATCAGGCAGGGGCAAAATCCCCAAAAAAACAATACGAAATACAAATTACCAAGCAAATAACAAAGCAGAAAGGCTCAGGTAGAAAACAAATGCAGGATAAGGGAAGAGACGCAGCCGAGCTGACAGCTGAAGGACTGAAAACACACTGACTAAATACACAAGTGGGGGAGGACTTGGGGTCCAGGATGAGAGGCCTGCTCACCCAGGAGTGCTCCTTTGGGCCATAACCCTCCCAGTCAACCAGATACTGAAACCTGCGGCCCCGCCGACGCATGTCCAGGAATCGGCAGACCGTGAAGACAGGATGCCCATTGACGAGCCTAGTGGGAGGAGGGGGTTCGGCCGGAGGGCTCAGAGTGCTGTGGGACACTGGCTTGAGAAGCGACACATGGAAGGAGGGGTGAACGTTGAGAGAAGGTGGCAGTTTGAGTCTCATAACACTGGGATTAATTACACGTTCAATAGTATAAGGACCAACAAACCGGGGAGCAAGTTTTCTGGAGTCCACTTGCAGGGGGAGGTCCCGAGACAACAACCAGACTTGACCGACCTTGAATTCAGGGGCAGGGGTCCGGCAACGGTTGGCGATCTGCTGTTTGCGAGCAGCAGTCCTGGTGAGGGCGGCACGGGCTTCTCGCCAGATTCGGTGGGCGCGGCAAAGATGGGCTAGCACAGAAAGTACGACTACTTCTGTTTCCTGGCAGGGAAATAGTGGAGGCTGGAAACCGTTAGCAACCATGAATGGCGACATACCTGTGGCCAAGCTGACCAAGGAGCTGTGAGCGTACTCAATCCAGGGCAGGTGAGTGGACCAGGAGGCTGGGAGATGGGCTGCCACGCACCGCTTGGAGGACCTGATTGGCACGCTCCCACTGGCTGTTAGTCTGGGGGTGATAACCAGAGGACAGGCTGGCTGAGGCCCCCAGTGCCATACAAAACACCTTCCACACCTGGGAGGTGAACTGGGGCCCCCGGTCCGAAACAATGTCTTGGGGAATACCATGGAGACAGAAGACATGCTGCACAAGAAGATTGGCGGTCTCCAAAGCTGAGGGGAGTTTTACCAGGGGAATGAAATGAACTGTTCTGGAAAACCAATCTACCACGGTGAGGATTACTGTGTTACCTGCAGATGGCAGGAGGCCGGTGACAAAATCCACTGCAATATGAGACCAGGGGCAATGAGGTATGGGCAAGGGATGGAAGAGGCCGGCTGGAGCATGAAGAGAGGATTTACTGTGGGCTCAGACGGGACAGGCGGCAACGAACTCTCTGGTGTCAGAAGCCATGGTCGGCCACCAAAAGCGTGGCTGCAGCAAGGAGAGGGTTCTGTGAATGACGGGATGGCAGGCCAACTTGGAGGAATGCCCCCACTGGGCATTCCTCCAAGTTGGCCTTCTCGCCTGCTGTCCTCCCATGTAAATATTTTCCCATACATACATTTACTGGTATTGATTATTTTCTGATTAGTGACAAGCTACTTCC
The DNA here is from genome assembly GCF_051107435.1 of Chaetodon auriga. Lineage (NCBI taxonomy): Eukaryota > Metazoa > Chordata > Actinopteri > Chaetodontiformes > Chaetodontidae > Chaetodon > Chaetodon auriga. The sequence continues at coordinate 3,350,051 of NC_135082.1, forward strand.
ATACTTATCTGCATGTAAATACGATGCTATCATGCCATCCAACCATGCCCCAGTTTTAAAAGAAATGTCATTAGTATGATGACTTTTCAAATGAGGACTTTGTGGCCTGTGTTTCACAGCAAATTGGCCTTTTTCTGAGTTTGAACAAGGGTCCAGGTGTTTCTGCATCTCTCCTACACAGGCTATGAGAAAACACTGAGGCAGGAAAAGCCTTGCTGACAAAACAAATATCTTGACTTGATAACATGTATGCTGCCTCGTAATGCCCCAAGGCATACAAAGAGTGAGTGTCATCACATGCTGAGTTTGATGTTCTTCCAACACATCACTCTACTGAATTCCTGCTTCAAACAAGATCTGTGTTTTTTTAACATGGTCATAAGGCCAGCAAATTGCTGGTTACATCAAACATCATCCTCTCATTAAATTCCCAAGAATAAAAAAAAAAATTCTCAGGTATAGTGACAGAAGTAATAAAGTATGTAAGGAATTCTACACATCTCTTTATACATCCGACCATAATTCTATCCCAACCAATAACGATGGTATCTTTGATGGCTTGAAGAGCCCCTCTATTGAACAGGCTGTAACTGACAAATTAGAGGAACCACTCACTATTGAAGAACTACATGTTGCAATGACATTTTGTTCTAGAACAAAATAATCCATGGAGAGATCCATTTAATCACGGCTCCATTGTTCACACATAGCGCTGAACAAAAACATACTCCCAGTGGAAAGATCAGCAATCCCCAAGGGAATAAGGACAAGGAGGTGGGGATGCAGAGCTGGGGCGAAGTGCCATGAAAAGAAAAGGCAGACCATCCATACCATCTCTTGTTATGGGGAACGTGAGATCTCTCCCATATAAGATAGAAGGGCAAACGGCGCAAACCAGAATGCTGGGAGTGTAGTCTCATGTACTTTATGGAGACTTGGTTAAATGAACTCATGCCGGACTTGCATGACCAGACAATTTTCTACTGCTAAGAGTGGACAGGAGAGCAAAGGGGAGCGGTAAGAGGAAAGGTGAGGGCATAGTGGTGTTTGTGAACAACAAATGTTGTAACCCAGGGCACATCAGTATAAAAGAGCAGCACTGCACAAGAAACATTGAGGTGTCAGCCGTTAGCATTCGGCCATATTATCTTCCGAGGGAGTTCTCGCATGTCATCGCGATAACGGTCTACATGCCCCCATCAGCCGATGCAGCAGCAGCATGCGAGCTCCTTCACACTGTGGTTTCACAGCTGCAAACATCTTATGCCAAGGCCCTCCTCCTCATTTCTGGTAACTTCAGTCACGCTTCCCTGTCCTCCACTCTCCCCACCTTCACCCAGTATATTAGATGCCACACCACAGACAATACAACACTGGACTGTATGCAAACACTAAGGATGCTCATAGTCCTTCACGCCTCCCCAGCTGGGCCATTCCAATCACAACCTGGTTCATATTCTCCCTGCATACATACCTTTGGTGAATAAACAACCACCAACCATAAGGTATGTGAGAAGATGGTCAGAGGGACTGCTTTGAAACCACTGACTGTGTTGTGTTGTGCAGTCCACACAGGGAGGACATTGACAGACAACCTGCATCACAGACTACATTAACTTCTGTGTGGAAAACATGGAGCCCACCAGGAAGGTACTGTGTCTCCCAAACAATAAACCCTGGGTGTCTAAGGAACTGAAAGCCCTACTGAATGAGAAGAAGAGGGTCTTTACATCAGGGAACAAAGATGAGCTGAGGAGGGTGCAGTGGGAGCTGAAACAAGGGATACAGAGAGGCAAAGACAGCTCCAGGAGGAAACTGGAACTGTCTCTTCAGGGGAACAATGTCAGAGAGGGATGGAGGGGCCTGAAAACTATCTCAGACCACAGCAAGGACAGAGCAAGGGGCCCAGAATTTGGAGACTGGGAATGGGCAAATTAACTGAATCTGTTTTTCAATAGCTTTAATTCTATCCCCATTCCCTCCCCCACCAACCAGAGCCCAGACCTGATGCTTTTACTTCTCCACACCCCCTCCCCTCACAGCACCCCTGACACCAGCAGCACCCTCTTCACAGCACTTAACCACCCTCCACTCTATCACTGATTAAATTTCCCTCCCCACACCTCACTCAACTGGAGCCACCTGCCAGTTGCCCCACCCCAAGCCTCTCCATAACAGCAGATCAGGTGAGGAAGGAGCTCAGGAAGATGAAGGCATGGAGGGCTACAGGCCCTAATGGCATCAGCTAAAGACTGCTCAGGGACTGTGCAGATCAGCTCTGTGGGATCATTCTGCACATTTTCAACATAAGCCTCAGACTGGAGAGAGTTCCAGTCCTGTGGAAAACCTCCTGTGTGATTCCTGTCCCAAAGACCACACATCCCAGGGAGCCCAACCACCTTAGGTCAATAGCCTTAACTTAACTGGGATCAAATTGAACCCAGTGTTCTCAGTGCTGGTTTGGTATCACTCCTTCATTACCTTCCCTATTGGCCAGACATCTTAAATTTGACCACCTCCCTCTCATACTTGCTGGATAAGAGATGTCCTTTATTTTATCAGATTGGAGAAGATTTCCGTTTCAATTAGTGATTCATCCAGTAAATCTGTTGACATTTGGGGTCCTTCTTATACTATCTCAAAAGAATTAAATTTCTTCACACAGTGATAAATATTTGAAAGGGTGAAGGTTGTGAATCTAGTGCAATGTGATTGATGTGTGTTTGATAGTTTTTTTTTCTCTCTCTCTTTTTGCATTATTAGGGTTTTGTTTGCAGTTACATTTTTAACTTTCCTGTATCTGATTTTTCAAATTATCAATTTTCAATTACCTTAATCTGACGAACTGTTCAAATCATATGTATATATGCTGCTCTCCTGTCACCATTTAACTACTGTCTAACAAAAGGCCCAATAAACAAAGTTTACAAAAAGAATAAATTACAGTCCCAGTGCATAAAAGGCTCTCTGCACCTGTCCCCTCCACTGTGGCATCATGCTTGACTCAAAAAAATACTCATTCTTCAGCATCTCAGCCCCAACCCTCCTTACATCAGGGGAAGATGTAGGCTTATCGATTCAGGCTAAAGCCTAAGACAACAGAATGTGGAAAAAGCAAGGAATCATGCAAATACACATGTGCTTTCTCTTTTATAGCTCTTAAAGAGCAACAGCAACGTTTGGTCCAAGAATTTAGAGACCCTGTAAATGAAGAATGTGAACAACATGCAGAACATTCATCTTACCTAATGGAGATGTCATCAGTATACAGTAGACTGGGCATATATGAGGTAATCTGGAAAAAGGTACTATTACATCTAGAAAAAACAAAGTAAAGTATTAGTCCTTGTGTGTTGATTCTGCAGCCCATACAGCATTTGCAGAGTGCACAATGCAGTGTGCTTCCATAACTGTTTAAAACATCTAACCAACAATGAATTTTTTGTTTGTAGATATAATTTTGCAGCAGCGTACTTCTCACTATGAAGCATACAACCGACTTTCATGCAAGTCTTTAGGACCATCAGATAAGTTGTTAAGAGCAAAGATGAAAGCCCAAAATTCTCAACATCCAATCAAAACATTGGTAATGTGTCAGATGAAGATGTGTAGCATTTCAGCCAATCTCAACTGATGAATTTCAACTCAGCAATGGCTTATCACCAAATGAACAAAATAATTAACAGAAGATGGTCTCTTGGACGCTATAGAAGATTATCTCCATTGACTTAAATGCAAGGTTGGTAACTCTAAAGTTACCAAAGTTACTAAATTTGTTAAACAGCTCGACCATATCAGCCAACAAAATGTGAGCTCAGGAAAGAGGTGTACTATGAAATGAGATTATGTTATAATCTCAAAATATAATCTCAGAAGCACTGACCCAGACGCAGTGATTCAGACTCAGGTGGAGCAAGCTGAACAGGATTTATTGTAAGAGGTTATGAAGGCTGAGGTGAGGACTGAGTGATGAATGGAAGGTGAGCAGAGTATCAGAGCGTGGATGCTGATGTAGATGAACTATGCCTGGGAGATGGGCAGCAAGAAGGTTGGCAGGGTGAGGTTTGGATCTGGAGCACACTAAGCAAAGAACTAGAGCAAAAGTACAAGGAGGTCTTCATATTTTTACTGCCCTGGTAGACTGAACAATCAGGCGATGAGTGACTGCAGACCCAGCATTTATGCCACCCAGCATGCTGGTGGCATGATAAGCAGGTGTGCTGGTTGATGTTATCAGGAGGAGTGGATTGGTTGCAGGTGTGCAGGAGGATCACCATGTTCACAGACACACAACCAGCACAGACAGACAGGGAGAAAGAGACAAAAACACTGGAAACACTCTGGAAGGGAAAATGGGAGAAACACAAGGAGAAGGGAAGAAACCTGGAGTCTACGCCAGGACCATGACAGGTTAAAGGGTTAGTGACATATATTTACCTAAAGTTAGAGTTCTCAATGTCTCTTTCAATGTGAAGGTGGCTCTCTTTTAACCTGGCTAGATTACCATGGTATCTTATGCAAACGTAACCAGGTTAGGTGTGTAGGTTATTTTCAGCATTTGAGATTTAAATCGGATATAAAAAGCACCATCCTTTTACTAATTCTTTTCCTGATGATATTCCATATGAGTGATGTAAATTCTCAGCTGAGGGAATACATTATGCAAACTTGCCAAGTCGTATACTGTACTCTACTGTCACCAAACAAAGCCGTGTAATTACAGCAGCACAAACTGGATTCATTATCTGTTGGGAACTGGTAGGAGCAGGTTTGATTGGTTGCAAATATTAGAGATAATTATTGATATCAACAAATTATGAATAGGGATGGATAACCGGCCGTAGATGCACTCCAAAAAGCGATATTGACTTAAAATCATTGAGCATTATTTTGCACTTAAAAGGTGAGTTGAATCGAAACACTGAACATCACAACCAGCTGTCATCACAACACATATGCACAGATAATCAGACAACTGCTCCTTAGAAGGACAACAGAGATTATTTAACTTGAGCAACACCAATCAATACTTCAATCAATAAACATCCATTATCTATCTACAACAATGATAACAAGCAGCTGTACGCACAAGCACCTACAATAACAATCATAAAAACAGCAAGCCAGTGTGTGTCATCTGTGACTGTCTGTGGGTGTGTGTGGATGTGTCAGCCATGGCAATGGTTGTTTAACTAATAGAGTGCATCTTACCAGCTTCACAAGTGATAGCAAAAACACACAAGCACAGCCCACCAATGTGGGACAACACAATCAATGTAACCTTTTAAATGCACAGAAACAAGCAGCAAGGACAATGGGGTATTTCAAACAGCAACAGCAGAACTTGGTCTCACAACGAAACTTACCAAATCCTCTTTCTTGAGATCACCTTGTAAGTGATTACCATGAGTAGGAACAATACACCTCCAATAGCAAGTTGATGTTGCAGTGGAAAGTCGAGGTGTACTGGGGTGCGTTGATTCTTATATCCTTGATGAAGTCATGGCTGTGTCCCGGCGGAGTCACAGTGGGTCTTGTCCAATGGGAAACCAGAATTCAAATCTAATCTTGCACTCGGGTGACATTCACAAGGGTTTTGGCATTAGTTCATTGTTTAGGCTTTTGTTTTTACATGTGGGCCTCTCTTTGTTTACCCTTGTGGGGAGGTCTTGCTTGGTATTCGGTCCTGATTAGCTGCGAAGTCCATTTTCCACTGCTGGTATTACAGCTAATAGAACCGATTGGAAAATTGATATTTATCACAAATAATATTCAATCAATAAAATTGATTTCACTTTGATTTGGTCAAAAACTGTGATTTGGACCAGGTGTCAGACTTAAATGCAATTCTTAAGTATAATGTGCGAATATGCAGTGTCAAGTTCAATTAAGAGCTCTACAGTGTACAGCTGTCAAGAGTGTAATGAGTGGTAAAATATTAACTGTATATTCATTTTAAATTTTAAACACAACCCTTATAACAACCTGTTCCTTGGTCATCAATCATCAATCAATGTCATCATCTGTCATCTGCCTTTAACCCAAACTCAGAAATCTTCCGGTTAAGCCAGTGACATTGTGCTCACTGGAGCGCATGTTTCTGTGTAATGATCATACAGATTAAACCCAACTCAATGGTGTGTTCCAAGTTCCACTTTAGCAGTGCTTTGTTTTCTGTGGGGCATGAAGAGGCAGGCACATTATCCATGTTCTATTCTACATGCATGTTATGTGGGTACAAAGTAAAAAATATCAGCTTCTCAGCTCCGTTGCTGCCATGCCAACACTCAGAGGGCAATTATGATATGGTGCTATATTCTCCATTAAGACAAGCAAAATTTAAGGACTTTTTCACCAGGCAGTGGTGAACACAGACAAATCACTTCTCTTCTCAGTTACCTAAGTAATCCAGTAATCATTGTGATTGGCTGCTCCACTGGAACACGCAGCTCAATGATTTGTTGCACACTTTCCGTTTGGACAGGTGATGATTGGTGTGTTCAAGGACAATCCGTGAGAGGTGCTGCCTTAAGGCCCTTTCAGACACAACGCAATTTGAGCTGTGGCTGCCATGGGCTGCACGGCCCACATTGCTTGATGCAGCGAACAGCCATCATGGCATGGCGCAAGCCATTGGAAAAAATGAGTTTCAGTGAGTGCAGTGATGCTGTTATTGCGTTGTGTCTGAGCGGGACTTTTTAACCTTGATACGTTCTGCACCTCTGCCCATCTGAACTTGAAAAAAAAACACTGCATCAGAGGAAAAGATGAAAAGTTAGCATGAGAAAGAGCAGTGGTGTGACAGATTTGTGTAAATTGCGTGTGTTTCATATTGCTCTACGGTTCATGATGCACGAAAATGTTAAGGTCAATTTTCTAACTTCACTAATTGTCATGTGGATTTTATTCAGTTACATATCAGTTAGAGATATTTCAGTTTCAGCTTGTTTACAGTTAGACATAAGTGTTTTTTTGGTGCTCAGGGAAGCCTGATAGCTGTGTTTTGGCCTGAAAGCTGAACCTGACAGCCTTGAGCAATGGCTTACAGATCCATATGACAGCTTCTTCAGTGTTGTTGTGTTCCTGTCACAGCTGACAGATCTCTGAATCAATCATTCCTCTCAGCATTTCAGTTCCTGCATGTCTTCAAAATCATCTCTAAAAGTGTGTTACATGATCAACTTTGGCATCATTAGACTGGTGGGACGAGAAGATGTGAATAATAAAACCAGCTCATTAAGCAAACCAAAGACCCAGTGTAGGTGAAATACAATATGAAGCTACAGCAGATTAATGGCCCGACATCAAAACTGTGTTCAAAGGTGATTCTCTGCTCTGATCAGAGAGAACATTTCTTCTCATCAGAGCGAGAGATATTTGTGAAATCGCTGAGCTCAAAGATCTAAAGAGTATAATGATGCTTTGGCCAGAGGATAATAGACCATACCGTTTGAAAACTTCTAACAGGTCCAATACCAAGAAATGAGACATAAGCACCACAAATCACGTGTTATTATTCATTGCTATTGTCAGTGACTGTGATGCGTTTCATGTCCCACTCTTCCAGATGGTGGGGATGATAATTGGTGCTCCATACTTATTGCAGGCTTTTTGCAGTTGTTATTTCACTCATGTATGTATGAGTGTTTCTCTCTCTCGCTGTGTGTGTGTGTGTGTGTGTGTGTGTGTGCTTTCGTGCATGTGCGCACGTGCGTGTGAGTCGCACCATTCACCTCACAACAAAGGCAAAGCACCGAGAAGCAGAGTGACGCTCGCTGCTGTTGTGGTAGCAAGGGGGATGTGTTTTAAGTGCATTGCAGCCCCAAACAAACACGCATTATTCATCCCAACACAACATAATAACTTTAATCCACCTCCTATACACAAGAGTGCTCATTAACTCCATTTCCATGGAGACTATTTGAGTGACTAAAACACATTAGCACCACAAACAGCGATCAAAACATCCCATTTATCTTTGTCTTCCCGTCTCACCCATCCCACAATGCAATCTGATAAACACGCAGGCAAACAATAGAACAAAGAATGCTCAAGGGAAAGCAGGACATCACTCCCAAACACCCCGCCAAGAAGAGATAAACAAAATCTGTTCTTTTTTTTCACTGGATTATCTGAGTTATTAGTTTTCCTTCATGGTTAAATGACTGTCGCCTCATTTGACAGACAGGATGAATGCAGGATAGCGGGCTGGCTCCTACAGAGAGACATCTTACACTGATGTAACAGAATGCAGACTGATGTCATGTTATGTGATCATGCACAGATTACAACTACAACTACTACGACGAGTAATACTATCACTGATGCTGCTGCTTTCAAACTGTAAACACATACTCAGTCTCACGCTTAAAACTGTAGATTGTGGGCTAAACTCATTGCAGAAGGTGGCATCGCACTGGTGAACTGGTACTTTATTTTCCTACAGCACACTGAGGAGATGTCCTCAACTGCACCTGGTCTGATATGCTGGTGAGTCGCTGTGTGTGTGTGACAAAACCACAAGGATCTTTTTTTTGTGAATCCACAGACACATCACAGTTGTACATCTGCAGTTCATGTGCAGTTAAATACCTGCATACTGCCATATATATATGTATATATAATGACAATGCTGGTTTATTCCCCCTTCAAGTTCAAGACTTATGGTGGCCAAGCTGTTGCTGTCCTGGACTATGGAACAATGTCCCTCTGGGGTCCAATTTATTCCAACCGAGACTTTTCTGCCTCTTAACCACCAAGTGATCTCCTTGTCTCTGATCAATATGTCCCTCACAGGCCTTCTTACTCATACAGTAAAGCTCAGAGCATCTTCATTAATCATGTTTATCTAACTGCCTTTCTTATTTCAACCTCCATTCATTCAGCAGCCCAATAAATTTTTCATTAAAAGGAACGACATACATTTTGTGATGTATTCCTGCAGAGGTTACCGCTGTGTATATACTGTATGCTGTCTGTTCTTGCTCTCCTGTCACCACAACCCCTGCTGTTCTTCTGCAAACAGCAAAGAAAAAACAGCAAACACACACACTGAGTGAGGGGAGAGGTGCTGTATCTGTTCTACCCACAGATACATGACAGCAGTCATCCATTCATCTGCTGTCAGTGACATCTTTCAGTCAGGCCCTGTCACTCCTCTCTATCTTCCTTGTTTTCCAGTTGCCTCCTCTCCCTTTTTCTGCCGAAACACACACATAGACACACACACACACACACACACACACACACACACACACACACACACACCAAGTGGTGCATTTGAATTCAAATGCACCACTTCCAAGCTCCACAGCAGCCTTGCATTACTTGAGGTAATTTTACGGAGGCAGAAGCTAAGAATGACACTAGACAGAGATGTAATCAGTCCCTCCATTTCTGCTGTTGCCATTATTTCACATTTGTAGACAGTATACTGATACACAGTAAAGCTCCTCCAGACCCACAGAAAACTGTTTTCACGGTGTCAGAAGTACAAACCATGATTAGTAAACTAGTAAAGATGCTTTGTAGGGATTAAAGGAAGATGTACTTTTAACCTTAAGTTAAGTCCTCTGTATCTGATTGAATATTGGACTCTTCTAAGATGTTTGGAAAGAAGAGTCTTAGATGAGTGTGAATTAGACAAGAAATCACCCCAGAAATGATGTATCTTCTATATAAAAGTAAATGTTTGCTGAATATTACATTATTAATATCATAAACAAGTCTTTGAGATAAAGGGGTGGATGGGGTGCAAGAATGTGAGTGGGGCTCCATTAAAAAAAAAAAATGTTTTAGGAGGAGGGAAATTTTACGACAGCTTGTAGAAGATGTGGTCACTCATACGGTGTTGCAGGATTAGAAGAACACACAGCCCACAAAAACAGATTTAATTTGATACTCATGTGATCATCAATATGTTCTCTCTGTCTCAACTCCATACAAATGATGACCTGATGCATTTCATTACTCAACTGAGAACACTGATTCATTTATTCATCTTCTATACCCCCGTATCCCTTTCGGGGTTGCGGGGGGCTGGAGCCTATCCCAGCTAGCAATGGGCAAGAGACGGGGTACACCCTGAACCGGTCGCCCGCCGATGGCAGGGCAACATAGACAGACACACATTCACACTCACACTCACACTCACACCTACGGACAATTTAGAGTCACCAATTAACCTAATGAGCATGTTTTTGGTCTGTGGGAGGAAGCCGGAGTGCCCGGAGAGAACCCACACATGCACGGGAAGAACATGCAAACTTCACACAGAAAGGCCCTGCCCCCGGGTCGGGCATCGAACCAGCGACCTCCTTGCTGTGAGGCACGTGCACTACCTGCCGCGCCACCGTGCCGCCCCACTGATTCATTATTTATTTATTATCATGTATCATCATTAAGTCGTACTTTTTGGAACACTTAGTGTCAATTTGTTTAGTCGGACCATTCTGCATAAGCACATAACCCAGAGCTTCTTTAATCAGTGAAAGACGGAATCAATGTTGCATCTCTGAAGTGAATCAAGTACTTTTCTCGAGCCATGAAAACTCTATGCTGCAGTTGTCTGTGCAGTTTATATAATAGAAAAACAAATGAAACGTCAGTCAACATTTAGCATTTTTGTTCATGTGAACAGTTTGCTGCATTTGCTGAAACATTTCCTTGTTGTGTTTATTTAAAATAACTGAGCCCAGGCAGCATAATGTTTCTTCTGTGACAGATTTTCATTGGTCAATTAGAACCCTGATTCCAAAAAACGTAGGGATGCTGTATAAAGCATAAATAAAACAGAATGTGAGATTTGAGACAGTACAAAGACAACATTACATTTAATGTTTTACCTCATCAACTTCATTGTTTTTTGTAAATATATGCTTATTCATTGGTAACAAGTGAGTCCTGAAAAGGCTCAGTCGTTCACAAGCGAGGATGGAGAGATGTTCACCACTTTGTGAACACATGATTGTAAAAAGAATACTACTACATAGGCTCAGAAACACTTTAAAACCATTGTGGGTAGATAGAGTTTGTTTGCAAATGACTGTATTTTCTTTTTATTTACATTGTACAAAGCATCCCAGCTTTTTTGTTGTCATGTAAAATGTAATCTTTATAAAACAGGCTTGTATATTCGCTCTCTCTCAGCAATGCTTGTTCTGCCAACATTGGATCCATCTCTTGTATTGCACTCACATTTTGTAAACCTTGTGGGAGAACGTTCTGTTATTTGGGGACCGTGCTCAAATATGAATGTATTCTTATTGTCTCCAACAAGAAAGTTATGTTTTCAGTGTTATTCAATAGAAACAAGACGTCTCAGAAGATTTCCGGAATGTTTGGTGAAGAAGCTAACAGCCAAGGACAGGTGAGTTGTTTGGGACAGAAATAGACATTTTTGTATGATCTCTTGACAGTTTCTTCAATGAACTACACTTCATTTACTTGAATTGAAAGACTGCCACATGTATCCCATGATTCTCTGTCACAGTGTATATGAAAAACAAATTTAGTGGATTCAGAGGACTTTCTTGGTTATATTCTGTTTGTACTGTAGTGTCCCTACAGATTGATTTCACTTCATCTTCATTCAACATCGAATTGATGTTGAATGAGTTATTGGTAGTAAGAGCACTTGTCATGTATTTGACTATGATGACTCTTTCCTGTAGATGATCATTTTTTACCTCAGGCCAAATGTGTCTGTCTGATAGCTAAGAGGATTCCCGTAAGATCTGCTGAACAGATGGCTAGTGGATCATAGTTTTGTAATCAGTTTCAGTTGTGAAATGGTTATCGGTGTTTTGCCAGGGTTATCGAAATGACAGTGGCATTTGATTCTGATGAAATGATAGGAAATCAACTTTTAAATGAAATGATGGGCCAGATGAAATCTGTTTGACAGCATGTTGGAGACCCACAGCCCTAAAGATTGACAAAATAATCTTGTCCACTAGCTTTTTCCATTGCTTTCAACTGTACCTCATGGTCCTCAATAACAGTTTCTTAAAAAAAATTGTTCCATCCATCTACGGTAGCCAGTGTTTCTATGCTGCTTCTCTGTCTTTTAGTGCAGGTTGACAGTCAGTGAGCACAGATTTTGGGTTTCATCCCTGTACAGGCACAATGGGACTAAACTTAAGGCCTGGATCACCAAGCAAGTTCAACTTGTCTGTCTCTCTGTCTTTGTCTTGGTATGAGCACATTCATGTGAAAGAGGTGAAGTTGTTAATTAGGAGCAACATCAGAACCATGACTGAAGCACTTCATATGAAAAGAGATGACATGGTGATATCTGGAGGGAGATTTTGCTATTGAGGCAGGAAACTAATGATATATCCAGTAAGGTGAGGTGTACATTGAATATAAATGCACAACTTGAACAGAATACAAAACAGTAGAAAATAATATTTAAATGCTGAAAGAAAGGTAAATACGTGTGGCAGTTTTAACATTAGCATAGAGTGAGTACATCCATTTTTTGTCCCAGGATGAACAATAATCCTAGATAGGTGATACGCATTACAAGTTAATGTAAGACTGCTCTGAAGAATATTAACGTCTATCTGACCAGAATTTTTATTTTTATTTATTTTATTTTGTGTCATGTTCTGAGCTGCAGTGATGATCTATGAACATGTATTTTAATCGGATCCTCTTAGTTCACATACTCCTGAGCAGGTTAGCCGTGCAACACAGGTTACTATAGTAATCTGCCCCAGTTGACAGTGAGCCGCCCTCATGAAGCTGGCCAGCCCCCAAATCTCAATTTGTAACGCAGGCCCCTGCCAACCTCACTGAGCCAAAATGTTCATAAATGCCCCAAAACAGTACAATATCACTGTAACATGCCTGTTAGCATACAAATTAAACAAAGGAATTGTTAAGATTGATATCAATCTGCTATTTTCACTCTTGGAACAAAAGAAAATCAGCGCATTTTTCAGACTACTGAACAATTCCTTTGAAAGCTGCCTCATTTTTTTTTTATTTTTTTTTATTTTTTTACATCTGTAAAATTAATCGGAGAAATCTCAGCAATGAGAAGAGGACTGAGTGTTGTTCTGGGGTCAGTTAAGGAGCACCACCTGTCAGACTTCTCATACATCCACGGTGCCAGAGGGTGTATAATGATGACAGGTTCCTCTCTGCATATTTAATATCATATGTACAGGGTGTGTGAAATGTATTACTTCTGCAAGAAAAGTGTTTAATTAAAAAGTTACCTTTTGCACAGCTTTCTCTGTGCATATTCTGCTGCTTCCTGCCCAAGGGACACCATCCTGTTGCTGCACAGTTCTTCTATAGCACTTCTATTAGCATTCGTCTTCAATGGCAAAAAAGAAGACGCCTCAGGCCTGTTGAGCTGCTCTCAGCTATCTCACCTGCAGTTTTCTCAGAATGAGAGACAGAGAGTTATGGAAGGCTCTGTGTGCTCTGTGCTGTGGTATTGTTATATGACAAGAAATGAGAGATTTCAAAGCAGAAACTTTGCAGCAACGTCTAATAATGATGTCAGAATTCAGGGCAAGATTAGCCAAATATTAACCCCATGTTTATTTAATAATTTATACATTCACTTGTTTAAAGTTACAGATGGCAGGGCTATATGTAAGAGAGATGTTCATATTGTTGCTGTGTATTTCCTGACACGGAGAGACATAACAGAAATGAATTCCACACCTGAAGGACACATAAATTAACAGGATGCTTAGTTGAGAGGTGAACTGGACAGTGGAAGAAAAGCTGACTGTATGTTACTACTGAATCAGATTATACTGACAGTGGGTTAGCTTTTTGACAGCATAAAACCCCAAGATGATCGATTTAAAATTGTCAGATCTGAGAAGCTAAAACTAGATAATCTTTGGAATTTTTGCTTGAAAAATTACTGAAACAATTAGTCAATTACCAAAGTAGTTGCCACTTCATTATCTGGTAATTGTTTCCCTAAAGTAGGTGCACCTTTTGCTTTGCGGGAAAGAAGCTGCCATTGTGTATGTTTGGTTCATGTACGATACCTAATTGGAGCATGGAGAAAATGTGTACAAACACAGTACACAGAGAGGTGAAAGGGATCAGGGCCTCAACAGAGTTGCAAAGTGTGAGGAACTATTTTAGGCACCCTTGATCCTGGAAGAAAAAGTCCCATTCCCCCCTCCCAGTCAGAATACCACTGTGTCATTGCACAAGAAAAGGGTGCAACAAGATGGCGTGATTGAAAGAGTGGCAACTGGAAGTCAAACAGCGAAAGAAAATGTAGAAAGCAGGATGAAAATAAGGCATTCCTGTTTGTTTCATGTATTAATGTGAGAAAGTTAACATGAGATCTGTGCGGAGCAATGAGGAGAGGGTTTAATCTGCGGAAACAGCTGCTTCTTCTTCTTCTTCTTCTTCTTCTTCTTCTTCTTCTTCTTCTTCTTCTTCTTCTCCCGCAGCCGAAACAGCTGATCAGTCATGTGAGTTAAATGTTTGTTACATCAGAACTTGTTCAAAAAGGTGTTTCCATCTCCATTAAATGTATTAACTTATTTTCAGGACAGGCTAAATCCACCTCAAGCAACCGTAAAAGCTTTTTTGTTGATAGAAAAGGGATCCCTTGAGAAAAAAAAGGTTGGGAGCGCTGCCATGTTGGACCAGCAGTACATGGTTGTGGCAAGAAGGTATATATAACTTTTCACTATCAACAGATTTACTTGTTTCCCTACAATGTCCACTCCTGGAAACTAAGGCATAGGTAATGTTTATTCATCACACAGCTCTATTGGTGGTGGCATCAGTCTCATAGCAGTTAATGGATATATTGCTATTCAATTTTGTACAAACATTCATGGTTCTCAGAGGATGCACTTACTGTGTTTATGGTGATGGTTTATGGTTTCATGTGTGATCATAGCTAGCAAGAGATGACAGCTTAGGACGAAATGTTCATTATATAATGTCTATATTTCATCTATCATGACACTGTGGCAGCGTGATTTCTACCCCCTGCATCCTGAAAGGAGCATCCTTGAAAGGCTCAGTTGTTCACAAGCAAGGATGGAGCGAGGTTCACCACTTTGTGAACACATGATTGTATAAAGAATATTACTACATGCACTCACAAACACTTCATAAAACCGTCGCTGATGGACATTGTTTGTATGCAAATGATTGCATTCTGTTTCTATTTATGTTTTACATCGCATTCCAGCTGTTTTGGAATCAAGGTTGTACTCAGTATAGAAAGGTAAATAAACCATTACAGGTCACTTAAACTCTGTACCGAAAACCCATGACAGTAAAAAAATATGCATCCTTCCATAGAATCCAGTCAGACTGTCCCATTAGAATCAGTTAAAGGTCCCACACAGAGAAAAGCGGTGAGCTGAATTATGGTTCAAGCTACGGTTCAGCTGCACCCTCGGGTGGTCAGAGAGGCAGAGCAGTGATCTAAAGCCACCCGAGTCTGGTCCACGTTGACAATATGCCACCCAGCTTTCCAACCAGGCTCCCTCTGACACCTCTGTGTGTGTGTGTGTGTGTGTGTGTGTGTGTGTGTGTGTGTGTGTGTGTGTACCATGTATTCCTTATGTTGTGGGGACATAAATCTGTTTGCACTGTCACACTGTGGGGACTCACCTTCCTCATGGGGACAAATAATGTAAATCATTCAATTGAAGGATGAGGACTGTTAGCGTTTAGGTTAAGGTTAGGGTAAGGGTTAGGGTTAGGCAAGTACTAGTTATGGTTATGGTAACTCTCCAGGAAGTCTATGTCATGTCCCCATAAGTTATGTATACACGACTGTGTGTGCGTGCTTGTGAGTTTGTGCATGTGGCAGAGAGACAGAGAGAGAGAGAGAGAGGGATGATGCCAGTAATTTCCTGCAGCAGGATGCTGTCAGTCCAACTGATGGAGAAATACAATTAAGTTTCATTTCTACATTTAGCTTCTGTTTTTCTGCTGAATTGTCAGCTGCCTCCTTCAAGCATCAGACTGTTCTGTAGTTTGTCTTTTTTTTACGTTGTCATCACTCCTTTTATTCCCCCATCAAATAGTTCCATATTTTCCCTAAAATATGATGGCTATTGTGGCCAATTAAAAGATGCACAAATATTCCTTTTTATTGCTGTTTGAAAGACATTCCCCTCTAGATTGTGGCATTTAGGCTGTTTGGAAATTGTTTTGGAAGAAAAATGTTACTTATTTCTCTTCTTTCTCATTTCAACAAAGTTTGAATCCTCTGACTTTGATCTACAGTTCCCACTTTGAGAATTTTGACATAATGAAAGGACTATGTTTGGTGCCCACGCCACATTACACTGTTGGCTTCCTGCTTTGGTGTGTGTGTGTGTGTGTGTGTGTGTGTGTGTGTGTGTGTGTGTGTGTGTGTACAGTTGTGTGTGCAGTTCTGTGTGTGTGTGTATCTGATCCGTTGTGTGTCTGATTATATCTCAGTTATTAGGTGAGACAACAGTGCCCCCTGCAGACTGTCAACAGCAACAGTATCGTGTGTGTGTGTCTGTGTGTCCATGTGTGACTGTGTGTGGCGAGGCATGTGTATGCATGTGTTTTAGCCCCTGTGCTCTGTTTCACCTCTCACTGCCTCTGCTGTTGCTGCCTTATTGCGTTTTGAAGGCAGAGAGAGTCATCTGAGATACAGCATTACTTTACGCACTTGAAAAGAAGTTGGTGCTTTGATGCTGAGAGAAGAGACAGAGGTGTGGCAGCTTTATGGATTGTTGTTATGGATATTCTCTGGCTGACAACAGAGGAGGCCTCCTGAAAACAAGGCAGCAGTGAAGACATCGTCACACCAGAAAAGATGCAGTCCCCTGCTGGATGAAAAACATGGCAGCTTGAGGTTATGCTGCTCATCATCAGGTCTTACATCTCCATACAGCTCTGTCTGCACTGTTGTCCCTTTTTTTTTATCATTTCTACACATTTCTGCTTGCTTGTGGAAGCATTACTGGTTCACAAGTATGATTTTCATTTGAAGTTCCCTGGTTAACTGATAAGGCATGGTCTTACCCTAACCAGTGCATCACTTTGATTTTAAACTCAGTGTGTTCTATATTAATGAACGAAATGAACACTTGTAATGTGAAATATGTCGCTTGTAGAGGCAAGAATTAGCACCAACTCTCCTGCGCTTTACAGCCTCTTTAAGCTTACTACTTAGGTTTGCAGCACATTTTTCCCAGTTTATCTAGTAAACATCTAAAATGTGGAACTTTTAGCAGCAAACAAGCCAGATATTGTTCTCATGGGTTTGCAAAAACAGAGCTGAAGGTTCATTACCACGCAGACGGAATTCAAGGTACAGTAGCCAGAATATGCCCATCCGGGGAATACTGCCACAATGTGCTTGTACATAGAAACCAGCGTGTGTTGGTCTTTTGTTGATGTCATTCAACATCACATGTCTATCTATCTGTGAAATATGTTCTATCGTCAGGCCAATAATCAGACTGAGTTGTCCTTTCATGTCACGTCATTCATTCAGTCTGATAGCATGCATTCTGACTTCTAGGTGTAACTGACTGTACTTCATGACTGTAAAGTATATTTACTTTTCAAATAGGCATTTCTCTGCTTGACTGTGCTCTCTCTGCTGTTAGTTAACAAACCATTTCATCTAACTGTGTGCTGTTCTTGTGATGTTCAAATAATTTCATCTAATTGTAAATCATTCTTGCAGTTTCGGCTGATTAAGTTAGTCTTGAATTTTAACCATTTTCATCCAACACAGAGCTTATCATTTTAATATGTTACATCAGTAATATCAGGCATACTCATAATCATCACAAACTTTGGTTTTTCACATTTCAAATACAGTTTTTCAAACAAAGCTCGGTTGTGTAACTTGCATGTGTATTGATGAGCTCACTGTGGGTCCAGCAGGGTAGAGGTCAAGTTTCACTCAAACAAGCAAAACAGAAGCCTGGTGCAAGACTTAAATCTCAGGCCTCATTTAAAAGACTAATGTTATGCTCAATCTGTCCTCTGTTGCTGTCGGTAAAATAAGTCATGGTCATATATTTGCATCTGTTAGTGTCACGACAGTAGGCTAAGTGCAGCTCAAGTGAGGTGAGGGAGGATACTGATTAAGATAAGTTGCTCTATATTAGAACCACCATGATTCATTAAAGTTTAAAATTCAATAGGTGTAGACTTAGTCAGCCTATCAAACACTGCAGTGATGGAGTGTGGAGGAGCCCCCGGTTCTTTTTGACCCATCCCCCACAGCCTAGCATCCCTTACACACTGCAGGCGCTGAGTAATTCATCACTGCTGCAATGTAGGTGGCTTTTCGCAAACTCGAGCAGCTGTTGTTCTGTTCACCATGGGTTAACTTGTTATTTTACTGTTGCTCTAGTAAAATTAACAAGGTTACTTAAACTTTCGTTTGAAAAGGTTCTTCACATAGGGTCACCAGCATTTACGGCAAAGGCTACAGATCATGAAGGTATTAAGGAGGACTAGATACTGCATTCAAAGATGGTGTTCGGTCCTATGAAAGGTGTTCACTGGGCGCATACGCCAGAAAAACCTTTGCAGGCTTCCTCACACTTTTGTGGGCCCATAGTCCTTCAGCCCTCTACTGAGTCATTCTCATTGCACGAGGTTTGTGACATTCAAAAGAATGTACTCACCATTGTGTGGATGAAAATGCTTTTTGGACTACTGTGTGTCACATGATG
Organism: Chaetodon auriga; assembly: GCF_051107435.1. NCBI lineage: Eukaryota > Metazoa > Chordata > Actinopteri > Chaetodontiformes > Chaetodontidae > Chaetodon > Chaetodon auriga. Next base: position 3,368,740 of record NC_135082.1, read on the forward strand.
AATGTGGTAGTTGCAATATCAGCCACTATGCAGAAATGACTTCACAGTGCAGCTCCGTTCATGGGACCCTCACCTTGCACGTCGTCGCAGTCCTAGAGCATCCCGCCTTGCTCCCTTGACCTGATATCCTCTATCTGCTTTCACAATCATACTTTTAAACCACCATCATATTGTTGCACTGCCAGGTGCAAAGTCCTGTGATCAGATGTCATTACCCGATAACATATTCAGATACACATGACATCTGACATCTCAATAGGTGTTAAATGTTTCAGATGACAAGTTGGCTTGTTGTCAAGATGTTTTACAAAGTCATAATCACAATGTAAAATTTCTGACATCAAGCAGCTGATGCAGATTGCTGCTAATAGTCCTCAAAGTCAAACCCCTAAATTATTCAGTGCTTCTGCAAGCTGCCTCACCATTTGGCCCCATCAAAATATAAGTAATGAATGATCTCACTACTTCTAGGCCTTCAAAAATGTTTCCTATTTATTTATTGTGTGTTTTTTATGTTGACATAATTCTTCTAATCACATGATGAAAAAATAACGCAATCCTGCAATATAACCTCTCAGCAGTGTCTCAGGTAGTGTGTTTTTTCAAATGACTTAACAGACGCTGCCATCTGGTCTCATTGTGGTCTAGGTTCATTGTGGGGAACAAAACTCAAAACAGGCAAATGTCATATTTCCTCTTTGGTGGTTCTAGAAACACAGAGGCTGCAGCTGACAGTGAAAGGGCATGGACAGAGTGTAGAGAGCAAAGGATGGCATTTCAACTGTGCTGACAGATCTGCTGCTTCACCGATGCCTGAGCAAATAGATGGTCACACACATGAAAGTATGTCTGTGTGAAAACAAGGAGATTTTTGAGGTTGAAAGGCAGAAGAGCTCTGAAGGTGAAAGGCCAGGGTACAGATGTATGTGAAGGGATAGCTGGAGGGGGTCAACATTAGAAGCAGCTGTGGGTGGGGTGCAGCTAGCAACAGGTCTATAAATACAACCACAGTACAGTAAGAACACTTCAAGGTGTCTGCTGTGGATGTGGAGGCATTAAGTTGTTTGTGTGAGACAGAACGATTTTTTTCTCTGGCAACTTTACTGTCAACCAGTCAAAATCTCAGCCAAGAAGATTTGTTAATACGAACAGTCTGAAATGGTGTTCCTTTGTGTTCAAAATATGACTTTTTTTTTTTCTTCTTTTTTAAAGCTAACATCAAAAGTATGCAGTCCAGGACTGCCAACAAATACAGTGGGTTCTGTTCACTGCAGTGCTCAGTATTATGAATTTAATACACACATTTTGCATTATTTTTTATTCCACATATCTACAATACAATAGTGGGCAAAAGAGGCTTGTTATGTTGGGAGTGGGAGACAAAATCAATCCCTTGAACTCTAGGCTGTTTTTGCTGGATTTTCATCCCCTTTACAGGCATAACCACATGAAGGCATAGTCACCTGAAGTCTTAGCTCAACAAGTCAGGATACATTAGGGTACTCAGAAATGCCATGTTATAGAATACCCCTAATGATTATCAGATGACACATTAGCTTGTTATCATAATCTTTTAGAGAGTACACCTCTTATGACATTTTTTTAAGTTTTACGTCATGTGATGAATGGATAGAGGACAGTGCCAGTGTTCAAGGGACATCATAACCATCAAATGAAACACTGGTTGTGTCCAAAACCACCCCGTCATTCACTCATTCACTACTCCCTATGTAATAGACACTAAACATGTCAAACAATAGTGAGCACCAAGTAGAGATTTTGTAGATTCTCAAATGGTCATCATTTTGCATCATCACTGCCAGATGTAGTGTGTCACAACAGTCATTTTCTCATCTATAAAATACATGTGTAAATGTGGGAATGTCTTTAGTGTTTAACCAAATGGTCATAAAACAAAGTGCTAGATGAAAACTCAGAGGATCACCCAAGTAACTACAATTCATTCTGAACATTTTCACACGAAACCAGTCATAGTGGCACTAGAGGAAAAATCAGAGCATCACCAAAGTCATTTGGATACACTGTCTTGGGACCTTGAACATCTGTACAATTTCATGGCAGCCCATTCAACAGTTGACCGATTCCAATCTGAACAAGTAGTGGCACAACTGACCATAGCATTGCTAATAATAAAACATGCACTGATAGTGTAAAAAGCCTGCTCACCCAAACAGGCTTGTCAGTTATCTTGGATGATTAGACCTCTGCTCAGGGTGGGGGTATGTGGACCTTTGCTGAAGGTTTTAATTTCTCCCACCCTGACACATGCAGCAAAGCTAACTGGGGAGTGATGGAGATACTACTGGAGGAAGCAGTGTGTCTCTATGATCCTTTCTCTCTTCCTTGACAACACGTTGCAACTTGTCACACTGATCATGAAGGTGACAAGACGAAAACGGGTGCATTTTGTACAGCCTCAAAAAATTTCAATTATCTATTATTCGATGAACACAAATAGAAAGGAGCACAGAAATGTGGCTCTAAGTATTGCTAATGAACAATCTAGTCAAGCTGAAAAGTCTGGGCAGCCACTTGCTAAATGGCAAAACAAGTTGAACAACAGCAGGCTCTGCATTATATTTTTCTCCCAGCGTGTCATAAGGCTAAACACACATGTCCAGTGTCCTGTGCTGTGGATTTTACTTTATTGAAGCAACTATGAGTGAATGTCTGAGGTGCATATTAATCACATGAAAGGGAAATAATATGCAGAACACTACAAAAGCTAGTGAAGAGTTAAGAGCAAAGTTGCTGTTTGCTGAATTTTGGAGACAGCTGATCTGAGACTCAACCAAGGACTGAGAGGAGCATCTTCATCATCCACCACACAGGAAGCTGAAGTGAGGGAGACACCAAGGACAGTGTGGAAGATTGTGTTAATTAAGACCACCAAGATGATAATTTAATATGAACAATGGATCAAATGATGATTGGAAATGCGAATAGAGGAAACACCTGATTGGTCAACGCTTAAGAATATGTTGTGGGAGATGTCACACGAGGCATATCAAGACAAAAAAATTCTGATATGCTAGACTTTTTGCTGGTGTGTGGTGGGGTATTGTGGGGCATCCCAGATGCTGCATGACAGGCCATTTAACATGTCACACTACACAGGTAGAGACGCCGGACTGTCGTTCATGATCAGCCACTATACTGGTAATTCATCGCCCAAGACGAAACTGTGTCAAAATCAGACTAGATTTGTGTAATCTGATCGTGGCATAAGCAGTACTGTATGAACACCTTGCACAGATGTGTTTGTATACAATTTTTAAATAGTAACACAGTTTGTTTGTTGTTATAAATGTTTTACATTTACAAAGGTACTGTATATATCTTTTATTAACACAAATGGTCCTCAACGGATGCCTCACATCAATTAATTAGATAGTGGTATTCTGCTGTAATTATTTTAGAAAACTAAATAAAGTTTGTTCACAGCATGGATTAGAATTACCAACACCTTTTTGATGGTGAAAGTGGAAATGCAGAACATTTTAATGAAGGTTGATTAATGTGTTTTGAGTCACATGGCTGAAAAGTACTCAGAAGCATGAGTCAGTAAAATATTGTACAGCTCAACATGGACAGCAGCTGCTTAAGTGAATTTGACTGAAGGAGCTCCTGATGACAGCTGCCACGATGAGGACATTAATACTAATGATGAATAATCATTTCTAAATAGAGCTGAGTAATGCCACTCATATTTCCCCGTGAATAAAGAAAGGGAGGAGAGGGACGGATAGACAAGGGAAGAGAGGAGCATCTTAAAGTCTGTGTCAATGGAGAGAGAAGGGGGAGAGAGGGAAGGAGGGAGGGTAGCAATGAGTCATGACGATAAAGACGACAGGGTTGATTGGTGATGTCTGGCTGGAGAGGGAGAGTACTGAAAAGACTATGAAAAGATTCATGATGCTCATGAAACATCAGAGGGACTGAGACAGCATGTGCATATTCACCCACATGCACGGGTGCTTTGAGTTTAAAGAGGTATTTGATCACCGGAAAGGTGGTCTTTTCATAAAACTGGGCTGTCTTATACCATGTATTACCAGTTACCTTCACTTGAAAGTAATAAGTTACTGAACAGTTTTACTGTCTGTGTAGAGCAATGCATCACGGATGACCCTACTTTCATGTTACTTTCACCAAAACAGTCGCGGTAGCACGACTATCATTATAATTGGTTATATATTACAGTTGCATTACGGTTTGTAATAACCACATGTTTTTCTTTACATCATATATATGAAACATTGTACATATATATCTTTATATATAGATATATACTAGATAGATAGATAGATAGATAGATAGATAGATAGATAGATAGATTCACCCATGATCCCAACAAGGCCAAATCTAAAAGAATGAAATCAATGCCATATGTACTGCAGACAGTCATGCCAAGCATGAAGGCTAAGGATCCTGGTAAAACACCCAACTCAATGACATAGTGTGGGTATTGGACCAGAGATGAAAGTAGACCCACCACTACTGTTGAGCAGGTCAGAGAGGTGGATAAATTTGGCTTTTTCAGCTTAGTTTGCTCACAGTTTGCTGTCATTTGTGCTCCATGTGGCTGAGCCTGTCTCTTTGTTCTTTGTTTTCTGTCATGTGGCTTCCTTGCCACAGATGGAGACATGGAGGTACTGACAGGTTATCAGTGGAGCTCCATCCTTAAGTGAGCCAACCATTTGTCACTGATTCTAAGTAAGAATACAGACCCAAACACTGTGACTCAGACAAAGAGGCAGGTGATGGTAAAAATTTTAAGCAGTTTAATGATCTTTTCAACAAAACAACACAGTTAAATCTGAGAGATCCAATCGCTTAAGCTGACAGGCAGGCCAGGAGGAGCAGGTCCGAGACTTCCAGATTCAGTAACTCACAAGGCAAATACATAGGGCGTAGCTGGAGCACAAGGCAGGAAGGTCAGGGAGGCAGACCGACAAACAGGCAAAAAAAAAAAAAAAGCTTCTTGGCCGATCTCAATGTTACCACTTGAGTGAGCAGACAATTCTGGTGCTTAGACACTGTGGTAGCTGATGGGTCTTTCACAAAAATACCTGTAAAAGCATGACTAGCGTTATATATTATGGTTATTGTGGTTTGTATCAATAACACTTTCTACTACAGCCTCAGCAAAATCTCTATGTCAACGTCAGCTTACCTCATGACTGGTTTCTGACAGATTTTGCTGACAGGCTTTATCAGACATGTTTTTCCCACTCTCACGTCTCATGTAACAGATATGCTCTCACTTTAATCGGCTCCATGCAGGCTCACACTTCAGCTGTGGCCATATGACGACCATAAGCTCCACCTGAAGTGTTTATTGATGCTTGCGTGAGAAAAGGCACAATGAAAAGGCACTGAGTGAATATATTTATATTATTATTATATTATTTATTTTGCAACGTAGGCAGAGCAGAGTGTGCTGCTCACACACACACACACACATACACACACACCCTCTATTGAATATTATTAAAGGGCTGATATCGTTGTTAGCTTGAATACATATATATACACACAGTATATATATATGACTGACTTTGTGTCTGTTTCCCCTAACTTAACACCTCACAAAACTCAGCCTTTTTAAAGGGACTCTGATACTTTCTCTCCTGGTGATAAAGGAGCATACCATGGTTACTGCACTCTTTAGATTGTGTCCCTGCTTCCTTTGTAGTGTGGTTCTTACAGCCAAGAACAGAACATACTGTTTTTTCTGTGTGTAATGCAGCTCCACTGGCAGTACAACTACATACTATGCTGCTTGTCAACATGTTGAGGGAGCTGCTTTTAGCTTGGTGCTTTTACTAAAAGGTGCATCATTTCCAAATGGATGAACAGACTATATTTTCAAAAACTTACATCAGTGTGGTGTATGAATCTATGGTAAACTGCTTTGCAAACAAAAAGGTGTGTAAATACAGTTTACACTAGCTAGACATCCTGCTACACTGCTGCCTTTATTTCTCAAGCTGTTCAGTTTGTTGGTTTATTTATTTATTTATTTATTTATTTATTTATTTATTTATGCCTCATTTGCCTGAACCAAGTTTGCACAGTTTTTATCTAACTCATTAAGGAACTTATGAAAGTCAAGCTGTGGCAGCAGTAAGTGCTGTCCAAGCAAACAGCCGCTGCCTCGCAGCTTCTAAGTGTAAACTGTGTGAACCCAGGCTGACACCGTCATGTCCCAGAGCAGCTTTATAATTGGAGGTTCTCTGCTCTGATCTGAGACTGCACCATAGAAGCCTCTGCAGTGCCTGTCTGACTCACTGCTGAAGATGTCCATGTCTTTCAATTCTGAAAGCTCCAAGCAGAGCTTTTCAAAGGATTGTATATTCATTGGAACCAAAATGGAAGAGGTGGAATTTGGATTTTATACACAGCACGATGTTGGAATATATTGAATGAACGTAACAATTCCAAACAGCACATTTCTACTGTTCGACAGCCTTTTACTGTTAGACATCAAAATAACAGAAAAGACAGGAAAAAAAGTATTTCTGCTTAAGTGCTTGTGGATGCATTATTTTGTTGGGTTTCAAGTATGGAAAATATGGTCAACCTGAAGAATAAACATATGTTTGGTTTTCTGCCTCACTATCCTGACCTTGAAAATAGCCTTGAAGCATGCAAATATGCCTGGCATCACAGTTACATGCATAAAGTTCAAGTAAATAAAATAGAAGCGTAGTGTATTTGTTCCATCAGACACACTTGAAATGCCTGCTGTGTAGACACACCGTCAAGCTCCTCTGTCCACACTGTTTGCTATTGCGGAAGTTCCTTATGGATGGCAGCTGATGCTGTACGTTTAGACTGGCAGATATAAAACAAGATGAAAATGAAGTAAAAGCAGGTCCTGCAATGTCACTTGCTGCGTCTGAAATGACACAAATAGCTGACTCCATAGTGAGCATTACATTGAGATTTCAGGCATTGAACACATCACTGCCGTCTTGATAAATTCAGTATGATGTATATTTCCAACAGCACTAATTCCATCAGTACAGTTGTGTCATACTCACCGCTCTGCTGTTCCCAGTTTTTGTTTTTAATACAACTGTATTAAAATTGTATTTTGTATTTTTTGATCCTTGCTGTTATTGAAACACTTGCACAGTGTTTCACGTTAAAAGTCAATCACACTTTTCTCTCTTTCCTGGTCAGCTTTTAAAAATCTGCAGGAAGTGCTCAGTTTTGTTGACGCCAGAAAAACGTGGCAGAGTTTAAGTGATTGAAAATGATTATTGAAATGCTGGAAAAAGAGCAGTGTCCATAGAAACAGGCGTATGGGACACGTTTTCCAGGTCTTTTAGTGCTAACCCTGAAGATATGAGCTCCAGTAAAATACGTTACACAAACCACACCACCTATGTTTTTAATGCCACTCACTCTCTGTCATACACTGAAAACAGCATCTAATTGGTGTTAACATGTAGAGGTTTTGAAGCATTGCTGGATGTAGCGATGCAGTGATGGCTTCCAGTGTGGAAACATACTTGCTAATGATAGTGCTGTCTTCAAATTAGCAGTCTTCAATTAGCCATGCCGTGCCTTCCACTTTCACACACCCACACACTCCTGAGAGTCAGCAGCACATCCAGATGCACCGAGCTGCTTGAAGCTTTTCTGCAACTTCAAACACATAACCGAGCATACTGGGTTTGTTTTGTTGTTGTTGTTTGCATGGGCGTGGTAGTGGGGGGAAAAGTGGACCTGACTACCCAGGGCCCGAGTAGGGAGAGGGGCCCATGACAATCCTGATTTTTTTTTTTTTTTTTTGTGATGTTTTTATTTCGAATGAATTGGGCCCTCCAATTAATTGGTGTCATAATTTATTTCAAATATATTTATAACATCAACTGAGAGAATGAACTTTATGTCACAGTCCTCCCAACATATTGGACATTCTGGGGGGCCCCCCTCTTGGACGCGCAAAATGGTTTTGTCCGCCCGACAGCGACCGGCGACAAGTGTAACGTCAGTGAGCCCAGATTGAATGACCTGCGGGTTAGACAGCATGCTGCCCAAAAAGCAAAAATCGGGGTATCAAAAGAAGAAAGAGCGGAAGGCAAAAGAAAAAAAGCAGAATGAAGGGAGGCAGCTGTTGACTGCTTTCTTTCCAAAAGGTGAACCGAGTTTGCTTGTTATGCAAAATCCAATTAAAGTTAACGTAGTCCACTACAGACAGCTGCTGCTGATGTTTGTATGCTCATGTGAAGTCTTTAGCTTTGCTAGTTTCCAACCAGGCTGCTTGCAGCTTTTTGCAGCTTTAGATAACGTTAGTTGTCACTATTAACCAGTTTCAGAAACAAACAGTGGCGCAGCTGCAGCAGCTGGAGCAGCAGTGGCCAGGATAGACTGAACAGCCTCGCCATTCTGTCGATTGAAAGCCAATTAGCCAAACAGTTGGACTTTACAGATCTTATTAGTGACTTTGCAAACAAAAAGACCCGTCAGTGGGCATTTACTGGGATGTAAATTATATCTTTACATCTCATGTCAGCAAGGCTTTATTTCTTTTTCTGCAAGCTGAAGAACAATTTGACAGTCAACATTTTGTACTATTGCAGGCTCTGTTGATAAAATGACATAGGCCTTTAATGTAAAAATCAGAAACCAGTCACAGCTTCTTTTTTTCACATTGAACCTTAATATTTTTCTGTTCATTTATACTGTACCTTCTCATTACAAAAGTAATGCAGCTTATTTGATTTGATCCTGAGTGTGCAGTTGTCTCCTGTTCTCCTGTTCAAGAATAAATGTTTTTAAATCAAAATTTGCAAGAGTGTCATGGATCAAAACGTTAGTACAGAAACCAGATGTAGCCTAATGTTTTAGGTATTTGAGCAGAAGTAGACCAAATGCATCAATTCAGGTGGTGAATGAAAGAACCACTCATCAATATAATCTGATCTGGCTGTATCTTAAAACCCTATTTATGCTTTTTCAATTTTAAAAAAATACCCTCTTTTTGTCTTTTTCTTTTTTTCTTTTTTCTTTTTTTTTTGCCCACGCGCCTCGTGCACTGGCATGGATAGGGGCCCACTGACGTTGAGAGTGTACAGGGCCCAGAATTTGGTGCTACGCCCCTGGTTGTTTGTAATTGTCTCACTCCTCAAATCATTTGAAGATCTTAGTAAGATTACCAAACCTAAAAAAAAAAACAAAAAAAAAACAAAAAAACTTTGATTGTACAACAAGCAAAAATAACTTTCTTTTAATAAGATAATAAAATTATTACCAGACCGTTTTGTAGTATTTCAGTTGGAGGTGGGAAATCAAAGTTTCTGGTGAATGACAGCTGGTTAAATGCACCGCTAACACTGTGTCTTATCAGGCATTTCCAATCACTTCACTGTTTGCTCCTGAGTCTTTTCACATCTCATCTCTCTGTGTCAAATCATGTGAAATCATTATTTGTTTCTCTGTGTCTGGCTGAGAGCTTCCAAAAAAAAAATCTTTCTTTTGTCATCACAGAAACGTAAAAGAAGAAAAGGATCAGAGGTAGAGCACTGGCTGTTAGTTAGAAAATATTTGATTCTACCAAACACATAACCAACCAGAAACAAAATGCAAAGGATGAAGTTTAAAAAGTGTGTTTTAATAAAATTATTATAAGCTTATTAAAATCAAAATTAATTATTTGGTCACTGTAATTATTCCTCCTCTCTGTGGCTGCAGAGACATCCCTTCCTATTGCATCCCCCTTCACATTCCTGACCAAAGCTTATGAAAAATGAGTAGGTAGTTGTTGGGGTGATATACTTTATACATATGCATGACAAATTTGAGCTTTTATTAGTATCTTGCTAACTTCTTACAGAAGATTCCTTTCGTACCCTCAGCTCAAGGCCCTCTCCCAATATGTTACTAAACACAGGTTGTTGTTGTTGTTGTTGTTGTTGTTGTGAATATAGACCTAGAGGACAATACCATATAAGGACAGTACTTGCTGCTCATCAACCAAGACTCACCTGCTGCCACAGTATTTAAGCACCTGCTCTGCATCCAGTATTTATCGTCTGTTAATCCATGTGGTAACAACTGATATGCCTTATGCTGGCTTTTTGTATTTTTGCTCATGTTTTTTGTCTGCTTGTCTGCAGTCCTGACTCTTTGTATGTGTCTCAGGTTCATACCCTCCAGCTGCGCCCTGCAAGTTTGTCTGTCGTAGTAATCTCTATTTGGACTCATTATCTACCTGTTCATTCTCAGCCTATTCACCTTTAATACAGCTGGATCATCTGGACTCTCCCGTTGTACATTTTGAACTTTCATTAAATCGTTGTTTAACTCTTATTCCTGCCTCTGTGTTGAGTTTGGGTCCAGCTTCCCTAGAGCAGATCTTAACACAAGTAGGTTCAGTCTTCTTTGTCTTCATAAGCATTACAATTGAAGTACACCCTACAACATGACAGGATAACTGCAGCCTTCCCAACAGACCCCCCATTTTTGACACCTGTTTTTTTCATGTCACTAGTTAATGTTTTTTTAAAAAACTCCAAGTCCTTGTCTTAAGGCCATTTCTGACACAACACGACGACAGCACCACTGCACTCTGAAACCCATTCTTTCAAACGCCTTGCACTGCGTCATGACAGCTGTTGACTGTGTTGAGCAAAGTGCATGTGCAGGGCATCAGACTGCTTGCACCTGGGTGCATTGCACACTGTGACAAATAACTGTGTAGCCAATAGACACAAGACAGAGGAAAAGCTCATATTGTGTGTGTGTCTGAATTTCCTGAATTGTGCAATACAAGTTTATACTTGTATCAAGATCTTGAGTGGAAAGCCTTATATTGGAAGCACGTTTCCCAAGTTGGTATATCGGGTGTGTTTTAACAGGTAGCATGTAGGTAGGCAATAGCACGAACAAATAAAACACATTAATTGGGTGGAATTAACTGTTGCCAGTAACAGCTCACATGGTAATTTCAGTATAATGTATATTTTCACTGAATTCCTTTTTGCCGAATCTGAAGGTACCTCCAACAAAACCCAACGTTCATTTATTTCACATTAAAAGCCAAGACTTTTAATGTGAAAATTCTGGAGCATGTGTTGAGTTTCCTTCATGGCAGCTGAACATTTTTGGAAAAAGTTGCTCACAGAGAAAGTGGCCAAATGTGTGACACGATTCTGTTGCTGTGGTGATTGAGTTAGTGCTGTGGAAATATAACATGATACTGAATTTGTCATGATAAGTAAACATGTAGGAGGTGTTGAGTTTGCAATAACTGGAAAAAGTGGAAAGCTCTGTCACTGAGCTAAATATTGGAGAATTTACAGTATATATCCACTAACTGGTTTCCTGAGGATCATCCTGCCTCTTGATAGTCTTCAGTGTTGCTTGCGATGCAACGTCAAGCACTTCAGTTCAGAGCAAAGCTGGTGAAACATGGGATCTTTATGATTTATCGCAGCATTTTTCTGAATACATGATTTTCAAGGTCTTTTAAAAACACATGGAAATTAATTAAAAACAACTTTAAAACATTAAAACTAGAATAGGGGACATGTGAGTCTATGCCTGACTGAGCATAGTGAATGAAAGTTAAAATCATGCTAAATAATGAATGAGGCAATAGGAAATTAACTGACAAGGGGTAGAAAAATCCAGCTGTGTACCATAAGCCCTGTTCACTAAGTTTGAGTCATTCAAGTATATCCCTCTATGATTTGGAATAATTGTTGTGTCTGTTTTCAATTCTGTGACCAGGGTTTAAGATTGGACATGCAGTCAAAAGACAATGGTGGAAAGTAAGACTTTTCAAGATCATGATGTTACTTGAGCTATTTTCTTGTCTCAGGATCCCCATTTAGAGCAAAAAAGGAATGTAAAGCTCCACTAATTAAAATGTTTATATCAAGATTGGATCAAATAGCTCTGCAATGTGAAACACATCACCTCTAGTGACAAACCCACAGAAAAGTATTTCCCTGTTAAATTACAGTTAACTACTGGCAGCCTCAGTAGCCAGCATGAAGCTGTTATTCTACAGTGTACCTACTGTAATCTATAATGACAGATTTCATTACTATAACATGTATTATAGAACTGTAGAATGAAAACCATGAAAATTGCTCACACAGAAGTGACTTGGACAAGTGAATGCCTTCCAAAATTAATCTTTTATTAAAGTCAATGCAGTATCCAACACATTCAGTAACTGACAAAATGTTTTGTAGAATACATAAAACATGATCCATAGAAACACTCAGTCTGTATGTCCTCGTCCATGTACCCTGAATTCCCTTTCTTTTTTTCTTGAACTATGACAAAAGAAGCCTTTATCACATTGAATGTATTACATTCAATAGCCAATGTACCTCAGAATTAAAATTATTGTAAAATACAATCCACAAGAACAATTAATCATGTCACAGTTTCTCACCTGCCTTCAGTATCCATCTTTCCTGAGTTGTGATCATGTGCAATAGAAAGCAAGAGAAAGAAGAAGCCTGGAACTGCAGAAAAGAGACAACTGGAGTGAACTATGCTGAACTTAACAGACCTCCACTCAGAGTCCATGAGGTTTTTATAAGGACAGTCACATGTAGGTCACCAGTTGCTTCTTGGACACCACCGTCCCCTCACTGGACTTTGTTCCTCTTTGGGGTTGATACCAATGAAATGCCTGAATGTGTAATAACAGAGAAAGTACACATTTGGTGTGGTAAGTAAAGATTGTCTGTGTGGAATACATTCACCAAATCAAAATTCTAGGATGTTTTCTCGTGATTATGACCTCTGTGTCTCATCATTATGAAACATTGATCTGATTTACATAAACTATTTTATCATTCTGAGATGCGAAACATGATTACAAGTTTCCCAGCCCAGATGAGGAGAAAACCAAGACAACACATCATACAAAACTTGACATGGCTCAACAACAAATGATAAAATAGAGCCTGGTCCTTCATGTAGATTTTACCACAAATCAATGGCAGATCACATTTTACTGTGGACGTTTGATTAGATTACAAATTAACATGAGCTAAAGGTGAACGCCCAAGCTCGCTAACTCAGCTTAGCTTGCTGATTGTGTAGAAGTCCAATCCTGTGGCTGTGAAAATCAAACAAATTGACACGTCACTGTTGACGTGGTTCAACAGAAAGATACCAAATGTTGTCCACACAGCAGATAAAGGAAGATGCTCGCTAACGTTAACTGACAACACTTGCATGCAAGCTACAGTTTCCTTGCTCAGTAAACCACAGAGGCAGGATGGAGGACGATGTGCTGCATATGTTGTCCAGGTGGAGAGCAACACTTGGCATCCATTTACTTCAGTAAATTATGTGAAAATCGTCTTCTTCTTCTTCTATTTGTTATTCTTCCTTCTACGGTCAATAAAATCAATGATCCACAATACTTTGTGCCTATTTTTTAGTTTCTTTATACTGACTTCCATGCAAAAATTGCTCATGTGCTGAAAACCAGCAATGGAGCTATTAAAGAAAACTTGTGGGATTCTGTAAACTGATAAGTCTGGCCAGTCCGACTACGGGTCATTCCAAATGCCAGAAGTGTATTCTTGTGCAGTTACTGAAGGTGATCCATTCAGTTCTTCACTAAAATACTGTTCACTGTTTGGGTTTTTTGATTGAGAGAAGCTAAAATGCCAGTTAATGTTGTGATCTTTCTTCAGCAAGCATCTAGAGGAAGATTTAGATGGTGTCGGCTGACATTAATCCTGGAAATTACTCATTCCTTCTCGTTCTCATGAAGATTCATCATCCAGGATCTCATCCAAACAAATGTTATTGCATATTGACAGTACAAGCTGGTGGTTGGTGTCCTTTTTGGTTTTGGTACTTGTGTATCTACTTCTCCTTTGTGACTGTCAAATACTTAAAAAATCTGAGCAAGCTGATAGAAATACTTTCTGTTTGTCCAGTCTTTGTAAGATTCACCCAGATTCCACAGATGCATGCAGGTCATTTAAGACATCAAAACAGTAAATAGTCAATTTGTCCATCTGTTCATTTTTGACAATCAATGACAAAAATCTTGTTTTCAACAGTTACTTTTTATTAGCGTCATCTTAAAAAAGTCACATTTGTTGTTATCACTACATTGACTGGTGTTTCAAGTAAATTTCCCAGTTTGGGATCAATAAGTTTTATCTTATCTTCATCATAGATTTCATTGACAAAATGAACACTGCACTACACTCACTATTTTGTCTAAATCTACATTTCTCTCATGTACGTTAATAACCTGTTGGCTTATGAACTCTGTAGATGAAAGTCATCTTCTTTGTGTTTCCATGATGTACAGCTCACTCTGATGGAAACAACAGGCTATGTGACATACCCTAAAGCTGGAGCCACATGACAGCAAGTAAGGTCTCACTGTTGCACCTATGACAAGCATTGTGATTCAGCCAGACTATCCAGCAGCTTCTGTCTTACTGTGTTGATAAATTCTTCAGCTTGACTTTCCAGCAGCTCTTCTGCCAATGCATGCCGTACCTCTGTGATCATGAGACTGTTTGCACTCTTGTTGGAAGACCCTTGACAAACTGAGAAACTGTGATGTCTAGAAGGGCCATAATAGGGCCGAACCTCCCTATGGAAAATTTCAGTCAGTATGAGCTGAACCTTGTATAAATCTACAGCAGTGCCCAGTGAACCCTCTCCACTCTTGCCTCACAGCTCAGGTTCCAGTGGGCTGTGGGCAGCAGGGTGCTATTTTGTATGGACTTGTCGTTGTGATCGCTATACAAGTGTCAGCTGATGCTCTGGTTTTGGCCTGTGGTCTGCGTTGGCAAGTGTCCATGTTTCACTTAGCATCTGGCCAGCTTCCTGGTGCTGCAACAAAACTGCTGTGAGTGGCTACTGAGGGCCTCCTCCTCATGCACAGGAATATCATCTTCATGATTATTACACCATTCAAGTGCATCCAGCCGTGAGACAGGCATCTGTTGAGGCACTCCGGTCCTGAGTCCACGCCAAATGGCAAGATGTTGAGGCATCAGTGCCTGAAGGGAGAGATGAATGTGCTGAGCTCCTTGTGCTTTTTTTTCCTCTGCTGCACGTATCTGCCAGAATCCCAAGTGGGCATAAACATTTGCAAACCATTTATCTGTATTCAACTGTGCCAACAGCTGGTCCTCTGATGCCAGCAAACAGTATCTCCCTACCTGTAGGGCCTCATTAATTCTAAGAGGTCAGGCACAATCTCTGTTATTCATGGACATTTTTCAGACATTTTCAGACCCAGACACACTTTGGATCATATGCAGTGTTTCAGTGTTTCCTTTCATGTAATATACAGCTATTTTGGAATTGTTAATTGATGCTTGTTGCCTGGGTGGTTTGGAGTCAGTGCGCAGGTATTAATCTATTGATTTCCACTAGCCTTGTACATACAGCACATGTGATGTGCATATAGTCACGGTCCTTATAGTCATTGTAGTCGGTGACATGTTTTTGTTTTTTCATAAATTTGATATTCTGTAGTGGTTTAGCCATGGTCTTCCCCTAAGACTACAATGTATTTTCATTTGAGTAAATATTAAATAAATTACAAACATTGAATAAGTGAGCCTTAGGCATGGCACAAACCTGAAAACCAGCTGAATCCTACAAGGACTGGACAAACCAAATATCAATATTGTTTCCACCAACTTGCACAGATTTTTTCAGTCTTTGACAGTCATGAAAGAGTGTAAACCTTACAACAGTAAATACACTATTTATTTATCATAATTTAACAAATGCAGACTTTTTTAGCCATATAATGCTATCTGATCTCATCCCAAGCAGGGACCTTGGCCAGACCTGAATCCATTGAGGGTTGACAACTGTTTCCGTGGGAGTTTGGTGCCAGGAGTCTGATCAAGTCAGCTGATGACGTTTTCTTCTAAATTTGTCATGGGAGATGGGAACAAAGTCGATCGAAGATGTCTGTGTGGATTGGTAGATGGGGAAATATTTGACCTTTTGGAGCATCCTTTGGACTAAGTGTGACTCACTCAATTTTGGGGGGTAAGGGTGGCAAGGTGCCAGTGGGGAGAAACCAAACAGGAGAGACACAAGGTTATCCATGCAATCAGAAATTTGAAAATGAACACAGAATGCATCTGTGGAAAAGTATGTGTGGCGGATTGAGTGCAGACCTGTGAGCTTTACTCTTGGTGTCCCTGGTAAGGGCGAAATCACTACTTCCTGGGGGTGACATTCCCCTAGGTGGCATTGTTGACAATACACTACCATCCCTTGGTATATTGCCTGCCTCCAACTTGCCACACATGCAAGAACCTGCATGCCCTGTGTGCATGGAGCGGGAGCAAGCACTTCTCTGTGCCCACGGATGGCCTCTGGAATGACATCAGCTTGGCATCAGTGAAAAGCAGCAGTGATACAGAAGGTGCTCAGCATTAAAAGCGAGGCAGAATGCACAGAGAAATACAAGAAAACACACAGAGAGGAGAAGAGCAAGGAACAAATAAATGGTTGATAGAGAAAGAGACAGTGTGGAGTAAAGATGATGGAGAAGGTGATGAAGGCCAAGGAAGAAAGACTGTGTTTAGTGCTATTTGAAGCACTGAATTCAAATGCCTTTGATTCAGGGGAAAGTAAAACACAAAGCAAGTTTTGAGTGATTTATTCGAAATCTTGAGAATGTTTTTACCTCTCTTTTCAAGGTTCAGGGTACAAGGTTCCGAATTACTGAAATTATGCAAAACCAGATCTCACTCCTACACACACAGAAAATGTATAAACAAATTTCCAAATACTTTATATTAGAAATGAATAAAACAATTCTCAACAAAACTCAACAACTACTTAACAAACTATAGTTTTGGGAAATCCTTCAGGACATCTACTTGGGCGTGACACAAGTAATGTTTCCCACTATTCTTTACAGACACATTATTTCACTTATAATTCACTACATCACAATTCTAGTGGGTTGTTAAGATGACAGCTTGGAAAAGTCCGAAAAATTCTATCACAGCTTAAGTTGCAATTGGAGGTGTACCTGTGGATGTATTTAAAGGTCCACCTCCAAACTCAGTGCCTCTTGGTTTCACACATTGTGAAAATCAAAAGAATTTCAGCCATTTCAAGCCTAGGAAAGCAAAAAAAAAATTGTGGACCTCCACAAGTCTGTCCTGGGGAGCAATTTCCAAATGCCTGAAGGTACCTCGTTCATCTGTGCAAACAATAATAACAAGTATAATCAGCATGGCACCATGTGGCCATCTACTCAAGAAGGAGATGTGTTTTCTCTCCTAGAGATTAATATGCTTTAGGAATGACAAGTGTGAATCAATCTCAACAACAACAGCAAAGGTCCTTGTGAAGATGCTAGAAAAAAGAGCTTCAAAAGTATTTGTATTCATCGTAAAAACAGGCTTACAGAACATCAATATCCACCTGAAACACCACTCAGCAAGAAACAAGCCACTGCTCCAAAACCACCATTAAAGGTCAAAAGGTTTGCAATTGCACATGGGACAAATATCTTACTTTTTGGAGAACTGTCCTCCAGTGTGATGAAACAAAAATTGAAATGTTTGACCATAATGGCCATCCAAAAAGGAGGAGGGTTGCAAGCTGAAGAACCCAATTCGTCAAGACCGCTAGTGGAAGCATCATGTTGTGGTGGTGTTTTTCTGTGAGAGGGTTTTGTACACTTTGCAAAATAGATGGCAACGTGAAGAAGGACAGTTATGGGGACATATTCCAAACGGACAATGACCCTAAGTATACATCCAAAGTTGTGGCAAAATTGCTATAGAACATCAAACTCAAGGTATTAGAACGGTTGTAACAACGCCCTGACTTCAATCAATAGAAAATTTGTGGGCACAACAGTGTATATGAGCAAGAAGGCCAACAAACCTGACTCAAGCTAGCAAGTGGAAGACTCAATAGAATATTTAGATCTGTCATGTGTGTTTGAGAGTGAGGAGTACCTACATGTTATGGCAGCCACCATAAAGTACATGCTACAGGCAATGCGTTATAATTGTCAGTGTACAAGTGAAAGACAAATCAGTCAGAGTCAGGGGGCCTAGTCCACTGACTGCCTGTGACAGACACACACACTGAAGGGACATTCATGGACTTTATTTTATGATCCATTTCTCAGCTCCACAGTATGCAGTCATATTTTATATTGTGTAATACTGTGCTGCAATAATCAGGCCATACAGAGCTCTGAAGACTGGAAAAGGAAAATATATTTGCAGTTTACTTTTTCAACAAACTGGCCCAATAAAAAAGGCACAGAATGATTATATTTACCTGCATTTTGCAACCCTAGAGTGAGCTTCTCTCTTGACTGAGACAGTCTCTCTCTCTCACGCTCGCACACACACACACACACACACACACACACACACACCTCATTTGCACCAAGTTTGCTGAAAGCTGGAGCAATAGCGACGGCTGACATTTCCCATCATGGAATACTGGACAGAGTTGTTAATTACGTTTGCTGTTCTATATTCCAAAATACAAATGCTACTTTGTAATATTAGTATTTGTACAATAGTGTTTGTAATGTGTCTGTTCAGAACACTGAATTGGATACCAAAATATATAGAGGTTATTAATGAGCTCAAAGAAGCACCCAAATTGTATAGTGTTAACGCGTGCAGTATCAGTTAAGCCGTTCAAAAGACAGAGTGATTGCAGTTAACTTCAAGCTCTCAGACATAATCAATGTTTATACTAAACAGAATTTAACTTATTCAGTCTGCCCCTCTGTCCCTGTCAACCACCACTTCTCACTTCCCCCAGGCCGGTGCTTTTCTAGCGTAGCTTTGTGCCTTTGTTGTCCATCTACCTGAACCCTAATCTCTGCCTGCCTGCCTGTACGCTTGTGTGGCTGCACCTTTTATCAGCCCCATTCCTGTTTATCTGTGGTTTTTCAGCTACTTCAGTTTGGACTTGCTGCCTTTTCTTGAAAGCTTATGTATCTTCATTTCATCAATAAGTCATTGAATTGTTCCTGTGTGCCCATTAGTCTGCATTTGGGTCTCTTTTCTTGCTGGCTCATGTACACCATGTAACAACTTTCATCTGTATAAATGGTTCTTGGAAGATTGTATCCACTTCTCTTAACCAAATTGAAAGTGCATGCATTTGAAATGCTGGTAAAAAAAAAAAAAAAAAAACCATCTACATATGTGTCAAATCATTTAAAAGGGAGAGGTGTGTGTGTGATTTTTTATTTGTTTTTTAAATACACATTTAATTTAACAACACCTTTGTGACTTGTGCCAGCATCTCCCTGCAAGTCCAAACAAGTTCAATGAAGTCATTCTTTTATCACCTACATTTTATATAATTTTTGTTTCATCTGGTCCTGATTTTTGTCAAGCAAAAAAATCTGTCATTTACATTTCACCCACTCTGCAGATAGTGGTTTTTGATTTTGATTTCCTTTCAGCTGATTGATACTTCCTTTTTTCTTTGGTGACCTCATTATAGCTCAGCCAGGGGGAGGCTCTGGTTTTTGACTTCTTTTTGACCTTTAGTGGGGCAACAGAATCTAGCATGGATGATAGTGCATCATTGAGATTTTCTACCAATGCATTTAAAGAGTTATCATGACTTTGTGGCTCATATAGTCTAAAAAGATCAGAGAATTTCGATTCAGCTTTGTCATCTAGGAGTCTGTTTTGAACTAAGACTTCTTCCCTGGTTTTGGTTACGCTTATTACAATGTCAAAGAGTATACAGTGATGGTTGGAAAGACGTAGTTCTGTTATTGAGACATTATTGATGTTAAGCCCAGTTGTTATCACTAAGTCTAATGTATTACCATGCTGGTGAGTTGGGTCAGTTATGTGTTGTGTTAGATCAAAATTATCCAGTACATTTATGAGCTCTATAATTTTGGGATCTGTTTTTTTATTGAAATGAATATTCAGGCCCCCGTTTAGGATAACCTTATCATGGTAACACATAATGAGATCAGCTCAGAGAACTCCTGTATGAATATTGGTGAGTATCTAGGAGGGCGATATATTACGACCGATACTGCTGATTCGGTTTTGAGCTCAGTAGCAAGATATTCCATTGATGTGAATTCACCTAGGTCTGCGATTCTAAACATAAGTTGTGAGAAAAAAACAACTGCAACCCCTCCTCCTCTTCTGTTTCTTCTTGGTAGTTGGTGAAAGCTATAATCTGGAGGACAGGCCTCTATCATTATTGCTGTGGCTGTGTCATTGTTAAGCCATGTTTCAACTAAACAGATGCCATCCAAATTGTTTTCGTTAATCAGATCATTAACTAAAAAGGTTTTGTTATTTAGTGATCTGACATTGAGGAGACCTAGTTTTATCTGTTATACCCAGGTTCTCCACGATAGAGGTTAGGCACTCGAACTCCTGCTGCAGTTTCATGGATTGTTTTGTCATGACGTCACACGTACCAGCATGGTCAATCACGGTGTGCACAGAGGGATGACGCTCAATTAACAGTGGGAGGAGTTTGATACAGTTTTGGACTTTTCCGCCCGAGAAGCTGTAAATAATGGTATTGGAAAGATTTACAAACCTAACAATGGAGTCCCCGATACACAGGATTTCAGGGGCCTCGCCACCGCAGTTCCTGATTATCGGCGGGTAACGTGAGAGAAGCGACTGCGAGTTGGCTAACACGCTATCAGAGTTTGTAGCATTAGCAGCTGCCAGTGCAGGCCAGGCATTGCTGTTGGAGAGACCCAGCGTTTCCAGAGCTGGGGCTGCTGTGGAGGCAGCTGAGTCTTGTGGTGCCAGCTTCAAAACAAGAACATCCAAGAAGAATATCAACAGATACTCACAGAGAATCACTAAGTTTTCATTGGCCAATTGATGTATAGAGTCCAAGAAGAGGAGTTTTATGTTGAGATCAGGACTCATGCGTTGGTAGTTGAAGTGCGGGTTTTGTACTGAACACTGACTGCCTCCTTGGTGAGAGGTCTGAGAACATTTCTAGTTCTGTATCTTGTTATCATTATGGATTTTCCATGTTTTTTAGTCCGTTCATACTGATATAGGCTCAAAAAGTAATATACATTTTGTAAAATATGAAACAATAATTCAGTGGAGGACCCCTGTCTCATATTATAAATAGGCTGCAAAACGTAATTTTCTTTTGATCTATAAATTGTTAGTAACATTGAATACACAGTGTAGCTGGAGATGATTCACAGTGATCCTGTCCCCAGATGAATGTGGTTTTAATGTGGCTTATTTCCCCATGGTTGATATTGTTGTCATGGTGACATTAACTGCTGCAGAGCACGTTGTGTTGTTGCTGCTGAGTTCACACATTAACATTACAGCAGAGTATTTGCTATCAGCTCCTCAGCCCCACATATAGAATGCATCTCCTTTTCTCCACTATGCAATAACTAGATGTGATGTTAATTAATTGATTAAAAATACAATTTTGTTATCACCAATCGTTCCGGACTGCTGACCTTGAATAAAAATTGCATGGCATGGTATATTAGTTATTATTGAAACATTGATGCACATTGTGTATCTTATTTATTTCTATTGCATTATTCCTACAAAGGCAGCATTAGGCATCATTAGGCTGTGTTATAGCATTTTCCTTTTGTATTTTATTGTGCAATAATGCATTTCTGTTTATATTTTTAATGATGTGTTTTTTATTATTGATTTATTATTCATGGTATTTCTTACGTATTTGTGCAGACTGTGAAATTAATCAATTGCATTGTTTTTTTCAAATAAATACTTAGTTAACTTGTATTTGGGTTATCCTTGTTGAGTCAATTAATACACAAATGAGACGACCAATCACAAAGGCAACAGCTAAATATAACGCCTTTATTCTGTCTTCTTTTAACCTTTGCATTCAACCAGATTTTGGCAGACTTTTCACTGTCTCCAAATGTTGTTAAAAAGACATTAAAAAGACGACTTTGTGCTGAGTGTGCCCCCTCAGAATACACCGCACACCAACTGTCTCTCCATTTCAGGAGAGTGTGCACTTGTGTTTAAACTCCCAGTCCTGACTTTCCATTCCATTAAACTTGATCAGTTCATTAAGAAAATGAAGCGTGGGGCCCTAATGAGGCCTTGTTAACGAGGGAGATCAAATTGTCTCCATGAGCTCAGTGTTTAATTAGGAAAGGAGAGAGGGCAAGCTGAGAAATAAAGAGAAATGTGGAGAGAGAGCAGTGAGATGAACCTTCAGGACGTAACACAGCCATGCGTTGATTTGGATTTTTCCAGATCACTTATGTATCTTGCATGTCATGCCTGAATCTTACATTTGCCTAAAGGTTGCTTTTTAAATTTTTATTTGGAACTTAACTGGAAGGCTGCATTTGTGACCTCTAGTGAGTTGCCACTGTGGCAGCCAGATCAGGTCTGTGTGTGTAGTTAGCCATGATCGCTTGTCTCTGTGACCAGTGATTTAGGCCAACTGAGTGCATGGCCACAGACCACAAAAACAGTATAAATAGGCAGTATAGAGGAGAAAATGAATCAGCTATAGAGTAAACTAGGCTTAGCTTACCTTATTTCTTTTTCTAATCCGCTGAGTTTTAACAAACTAACTGGGTGCTTGAACGGGGCAAGCACTGGTTTTCTAAGTTGAAATCCATGGAGAATGAACTGAGAACCAGGAAAACCAAGAACAACCAGGTCTGTCATATGGAAAATGAATCACTTTAATGACATAATAATATGGTGGAGATGAAGACAAATCAATGAGTTGAGGTATGACAGTCGTACTGTCATTTATGGATGCATGGATACAAGTGGACATCAAGAAGTCCAAGATTCTCAAGGACAAGCAGGAAGTCCTCAGTGTCTGTATTTCATTGATATGAATTCACTGATATGGATAATGTCATTGTGTTGTCTTTGTTTTCTTACTGTTTGAAGTTAATAAATGTGGCCACACCAGAGACCAGCTCAAGCATTTAATGCTCTTAGATGTCAAGACGTGATGGAATTCCTTGATCTTAATGATTGAACTCTTCCAAGCTTCCGCCCCGGATCCAGTGACCAGACAGCCAGTGTGGAGGGGCAAGTAAGAAATGCTTTGTCTTAATATTGAGGGTGATGAAATGTGGTTGACATATTCCACCCGGAATAGATTATATAACTATTAAATTTATACTCATTTGTATTTATACTCTCTGACCACTTCATTAGGTGCACCTGTACAACCCAATGCAATGCAACAGCTCTGCCATGATTTCTACTTTTATGAAGCTTTTAGATTTTCAGTATTAGGAAGGTGATATTCTACCTTCTTGAACTTGAACTTTGATGTTGTAATGGGTTGTGGTGTTGTACGGAGGAGTTGTAACATACGTCTTTGGTTTCCTGGGACACACCATCAGTGATGTAACCTGATGGAGGTGTTGTATGGAGTGCAGTATAGTGAAAGGTGTTTCTAATATTTCAGACTCTGGCCTTAGCATATTCACTTTTTGTGCATCAACAGCAATAAGTGATTTTGAAGTTTTCAGGCTCCATTTTTTAGATTTAGCCACAGCCTATACTATGATATCTTTTTAAAAGATATTAGAACTCCTACATTTAGTCATGTTTTTGTAGCTCCCAGTAAAAGCCTTTAAATTTCAACTTAGAACTCAGAAACATGGGTGAAGACAGGCTAATTTGCTGCTATTCACTGTGTTCACATGGCATAAGGAAGAAAGGAGGAAGGAGGAGGAAAAATGCTGCAGCTCAATGGAAACTTCAGTCAAGGGCATACTGCACTGTACTGCTCAGCCTGAAGGGCTGAATAAAAACAGAGTAAGAAAGCAGTTAGAATCCATCACATGAAATGAGACGAATCCACATTAACTCAATCACACCCTTGGAAACCTGTAATGTCAACACAGTGTATATGACTCTCTGCTGTGAACTGCATATATACAGAACACTGAAGTCACAGGACGAGCTGTCATGATATGATACAATTCCTTTGTTATTGCTGTGAGTTTTGACAGTCTGGTCATTCTGGTCTGGTCACACTCTAACCTATCCTGTACATTCACTGGCAGATTGACAACTTCCTGCTAACCTTTTCCTCTGCTCCACTCACATTTGGCATCACTTTCCTGCCGCTGTCTCTCTCTCTCTCTCTCTCTCTCTCTCTCTCTCTCCCTCATGTGCTCAACCACACACTCACTACACACACACACACACACACACACACACATTAAGCACTGAGCTACTCCTATAACAACAAGAACACAATGCAGGACACCAAGTGTTTGATGTTCTGTCTTCTTGATACGTGGTTGTTTATTACAGCAAGGAGATCAGCTTTGTTTGAGAGGAGGCCGCAGGCAGCAAGACAAAAGACTGCTGGGAAAAAAAACAAGAGAACTGGGAAATCCTACATCAGATGACGAGATGTCTCTGGTTGCTCCGATTCACTCTGCTCAACAGATTGTAGTGTTTGTAGCTCCACCTTTAAGTACAGTGCCAGTGTGCTAGATACCTCAATGAAGAAAAGGGACAGACTGGAGTGGTTCTATTGGTACCATCCACAACCTTTAACAGTGGAAACGTGGAAATAACCATCGTAATGTGTAACAGACTGAACTGAACAGAAGCTTGGTGGAAACATGGCTAATAATGCAGGATGAACACAGCTCTGTTAACAGCTGTTAACATGAACAATGAATAGTCTCTTGTGGGAATCATGTAATTTTGCTAAACTAGGCTAGCTAGCTTCCACTTTCCAACTCAAATACAAACTTAGCAGCACAAAGGGTCCTCCCATATGTTGAACATTGTCAAGTGACTGCTATAATGAGTGGTTGATACCTTGTGTTGAGTGAAAATGGAATAAAAGTCTCTGCATCAGCGTTTATACAATACACAGCACAGTGCTCTGCAGTCAGTTTCCACCACAGAAAGTGACAGTGCAAATGAATGGTCTCATCAACAGTTTACAGACTGCATGGACTCACAAGTAAGTCAGTTGTTAGTTCCAAGTTTTGAAACTCATGTATCACTCCAGCTTTAACTTAGATTAAGACCTGCGTCAGCATTTAATTAATTCCGCCAGTTTACACACAAGGCCAAACTAAAGCAGATGACATTTTGCAGTTCAGGCAATGTGCTTTATGTGTGTGTGCGTGCGTGTGTGTGTGTGTGTGTGTGTGTGTGTGTGTGTGTGTGTGTGTGTGTGTGTGTGTGGGTGGGTGTGGGTGTGGGTGGGTGGGGGTGGACCTGTATTACATGAATTGTGTTTACACAGTTACTTTGTGGAGACTCGCCAAGTTCCTATAACATAAATTATTATATTTTAGGGTGAAGGCTTGGGTTAAGGTTAGGCAAGTAATAATTATGGTTATGGTTAGAGTGTCCAGAAAATTAATGTAAGTCTGTGTGTGTGTGTGTGTGTGTTTGTGTGCGTACCATTTTCATCTATATTATCACTACAGCTGTTTAGAGGATTCAGCTTGTTCCATTAGAGAGATTCAGAAGAATAATGAACTCACGGAAGTGAAACTTTTTGTGTTTGTATAGTGTAATCCATCTTTCGCTCTCTTTTAATTTTTTTACTGCTTCATGTTTTTTCCAGCCACTTAGTTTGATAAACAGCCTCTTATGTAAAGGCTGAGGAGAGGAAGGGAAAAGGCCAAGGCAAAATCACACACATGCATGAATAGAATGAGAGAGTTCTCATCTTTTAAACAAGAGTAAATCTGAAGGCTCATATTTCATTAAGTCCTGATTATGAGACTCTGTTGTCGGCCCCGCAACCTGCTATAATCTGTAAGCCATTACCAGAGCCTAAAAATAACCGAGTTAACATGCACAGCTGCCGAGCCAACCGGCAAAATTTTAATAAACGTCATGTAACCGCCGCAACAATCAAATTTAATGGGCCTGAGCCACAGCAACAATGCCTCTCCCCACAGCACAGTTTGCACGCAGGAGATGACAAGCAAACCCAATAACAGCAGAATATTTGTTTCTTTTACATATTTAATTCATAAGGTGGTGTGTTTACAGAAGTTTACACTTGGTTCAATATCCATGAATGCTCTGCTGGGAAGCATCAGTGAAAGGTAAGGAAAAGTGCTATTAGGAGACAGAGGACGAGGAGGACAGGAAAGGTATGGAAGTCTCAAGGAGCCACATTAGTGAGTGTATACCATTCCATACCACTGGTGCAGCTTCTTATGTGTCATCTTCACCTCCTGTCTTCTCATTTGCTCACAGACCTGAACTCCCCACACATGAGGTCCCCATTTGGAACCTTCTCATTATATCTGCTACAGGTGGCAAGATAAGCTGCTATAGATGTGGAATTTACAGACTCCATCTTCATGCTGTGCCAGAAAGACCAGAGATCTTCATTTCAGTTGGACTTCTAATGGGATAAAGATAGGGTTTGTTTCAAAGTAGCCACATTCAGCCATCCTGTTTTTGATGCATCTTTCATCATTATTCTGCAAGGTCAAGCAGGAAGAGAATTGTTTGACTTGAATATTTTAGGCAACAGAATATCTAATCATGCAATTGAATCATGACTCAATTCTTAATTTATAGGCCTGGAATTTTTCACTTCGGAATATTCCCCCTTTTGACATTTTCAGTGATGCATTTAAAAAACATTATTTCCAGTGTATATAATAGAATAGATTCAAATCATTAAGGCGTTATTTGCCACCATAAAACTGAACTGAGTATACATACACAGTATCAGTATACATATGCACAATGATGTGACCACTTACTGTTGTAAGAAGGGCATTTGAAAGGATGTTATCAGAGGCTCAGAGGAATAAAACTAGCAAACTACCAACATGCTATCATGCTAAAATGCATAATTCACCCGCCGGTCCATGCTGGTCCGCCGTGACTGTGCATGCACAACATGTGTTGCCTTGGCATGAAAATGCCATTTCGTTCCGCGGTCAAGTTAGCAATAATAAATATGCAACATTTGGTTACACTTATATTTAATAAAGCTTGCTGAGAAATGTTTCACGTGAAAGGTCACAGTTTGGTTAGGTTTGGACAAAAAGTACTTGGTTAGATTTAAGAAAAGATCATGGTTTCACCTAACATAACTGCTTCCTTAAAACAATCAACATTGGTTTCATATAGAAATCGAGCTCTGGTCTTGTGAGTGTCATTAGTGTGATCCACTCCTGCTGTTACCTCACCTACATACTCGTATACGTTTCATGCATTTGCAAGATAAAGCTTCCCACAGACATGCTATCCTTTGGTGGATCAGGTCTGTTATACGCATTGGCCTGAGACTGGGCTGGATCTACATGGTCACTCACTGCGAGTCTTTGGACTTAACTGAATGAAACAATTAGAAACAGCAAATTGATTTGCAGTTTCCACCTCTATATGCCACATTGCAGCTTCAGCCCTCCCCAAAGCCATCGGTGTCAAAGCCTGGCAGGTGGGACTTATAGTGCTCTATCCTGTATCTAATCAACAGGGCAAACACCAAAGTCCTTAAGGTCTGCATTTTGCTACCCAGCTACATAGATGCTACTTGTCTGCTGACTGGTGGAGGTTATACCTACAGCCTGAGAGGATGACCTGCACATGACTCAGAGATATAAGAGTACTGCAAAATCCCTTGTACATTTTAAAATAAAATATCATTATGTCTGTTATTTATAGTGACTATTCTCCTAAAATGGCACCATTCAAGATCAGTCAAAGAAAAGGCAATAAAAAACCAATACTTACATGTAACAATGCTTTTTTATAAGACCGCTATTGATCTGGAAAGCCCGACAGCCAATTCCATAATGTGTTATTTGTTCAGACTGACATAAATATAGAAATGCAGGAAACAGCATTCACACGTAACCTCAACTTTCTCTATTGCTGAAGAACTTCTGACTTCTTGTGCTCCTCTGCTTCTGAAAGCCCTAGTTTGACATAAACACAAACGTTGCCACATCCTACGTATCAAGGTTATTGAGAGTGGAAACACAGATGAAAAAGAAGAGGAGAGTAGGTAGAAAAGTGTGACTGTTTTCTTCCAGTGGTAGAAAAACTAGAAACATATTTGTTATTTCTTTTTCTGACTAACCTTGACCTGAACACCTTGAGAGCAAGTGCGGTTTTGTTAGACGAGTGCTTTCCTGGAGTGTTTTCTTTCTGAATATGCACTGTTTACGTGTGTGAGAGTACGTGTGTCTATAGAAAGCATGTTTTGGTCTGCACTTGTAAAATAATCAGCAACTATTTATGACGGTCAAACAGCTTGAAATGTTATTCTCAGGGGGAAGAAGTGTTAAATAGCAATACAACCTTGGATGATTGCATTCACCTTCCTCAGCATAACCCCGCTCGCTCTCACACACACATACAGACACACACACACAAGCTATTACTACCCTCCCCTGACACTCCTGACAGCGCGTCACCCCCACTTCTTCTCCAGCACAAAGGAATCTACACAGCACCTTAAAATGCATCTTCAAAGCTAATCCACTCCACACATTGATTTGAGCCGGTTTTGTTCATGCCAGCCCTCACGGCTTTCTGCAGCAGAGGCCATGGGTGGAAGGAGAGGGAGGAAACAGGAGAAAGCAACAGAAAGAGAGATAAATCAAACGATAAATCAAGAGAAGTGGAGGGTGGAGAGGGGGGTTGAGACCTGCCAGCACCAGTGCAGCACTAGAGTCAAGAGCCAATCGAGCATGGAGGAAAACGTGAATTTGATCAGACGGGATGAATGGAAAAAAACAGAACTGGAGAACAGCGACATGTAGGTTCATCCCCCTTGTGGCTTCCATCCAACGCTTTTAGAGAACTCAACCTTCGCCGAGAGATGTCAAGCGGAAAATACCCTGCGATTATAGAACCCTGTTAGGGGCTGAGAGAGTGGATGCATCGCTGGCTTCGTCATGGGAAGACATTGAGTCACACCAGGTCTTCAGAAAAACACACACAAGGCCTCGGTTCTCTTTCACTACAGTCAACAGAAAGAAAAAATCGTTGATAGCAGTTTATGAGATAAACCCAGCTCATCCAAGCTTTGAGGGTATAAATGAGTATGGCAGTTCACTCAGGTGCTTCATTTACACATGGTATTAAAGTGCGATGTGTACCTGGACTTGTTATGTGGATAAGGAAAAGCACATTGATACCAGCTGTAAGTGCCTGCAGAACACATTGAGATCAGAATGCATTTGGGTCAGCCAGACCACATTTGTGGGTGGTCACAGTCATGTTGTGATCAGTTCTCTGCCAGGTGTAAATACAATCAGTACAGATTAACCACATTCTTAAGAAAAACATGCGCCTAGCAAAATGAAGGGTAACATAACTCTACCTCTTCCTGCTAGTTTGAGCAAGTCCAGCAAAAGCTAAAAGTAGTAGCAGTAGTTAGCAAGTCCTCCCTTGCAAAAAGTGATCGAGAAATGAATAATGTTCCCTTGTGGCGTTGCTTCCCTTGACTTTGAATGTGCAATGTCTATTGACAGGTTCACAAGCCATGCCTAGATAATTTGCATATTGAGATCCAATCACGGTGCAGGCACAATCTAGATAATGAGAGCATTTTAATAGCAGGTGTAATTGCAAAGGCCCATGCATTGGATGTCTGTCGTGCTTGTGCATATGGGGGAACAAGGAATACAAGGGCTAGGTGCAGTTCAAATGATTTATTACAAAAAATGGTAATAAACAAAAGGCTTAGGGGATGGTGAGGCACTCAAAGGTCAAATCCAAAGAAAACAGTCCAAACAAGCAAACAAATCCAACAGGGTGCAGGCTAGAATCAAAAATCCAATAAACTGCAAAGTCCAGGAAAACAAAACAAAGATCCAAAAACACGTGAAAGAGCTGGAACGCTGCCACACAAGGTACTGAGACGAAGTGGAACTGACTGAGGGAAAACACACACTTCAACACACTAAGGAGGAAGGCTAATGAGGAACAGGTGAAACTAATCAACAACACCAGAACAATGTCATTATCCAGATAATGTATCCAGATAGACATCATATGTCAATACAAGGAAGAAATGGGGCCTGGGTGTTGACAACATAACTCAAGGTCTACTTACTATTTTTTTCTGGGGTTTTCATCTTTGTCTCGTGGTCTTCATCACCGTTTATATCTGGAGCTATGGTCATGTGATTGCATTTGAGTTAAAATAATGACAACTTATAAAGACCATGAGATGCTTGTAAAAGCTCCACAAACCCAGTGAGTGGATGCTGATTTAAGGGAAATAAAAGGCACTCTTTGGGCCCTGTGATGCACGGTGACCTGTCCAGAGTGAACCCCACCTCTCACCCAGTGTCAGCTGGGATCTGCTACAGCCCCCTGCAATCCTCCAAAGGATAAGGACTTATGGATGGAATGGGATGAATGGATGGATGGATGGATGGATGGATTTTTTTTTTTTCTAAAAAAAAGTTATCTTTACATTCAGTCCTCAGCAAAAGCACCAGGTCTATTACTGAGCTGTAACACGTGTTTAACGCTTTTCCTTTGCAAAGTATTTGCAAAGACTATAGCACAGAGGTTGTTCAGAGGAATGACTGCTTGGCTGTTTGACTGTTTCTTTTATATTTTTGCATCGATTTTGATAGATAATACTACTTCACCATTTTAGGACTCACTCTCTGACAGGAGATGGATTAACCAATCAGCTTGCTTCCTTTCAGGTCTGCATTGCATGCATACTTTCCTACTTTTAAGTAAGATTTTGAATGCTGGACTTTTACTTCTACTTAATCTCTACTTTTATTGAAGTAAAGAGTACTCCCTCCACCTTTGCATGTTGTTGAGTTTTGGGAGATGTGCACATCAGCGCCATTGCGAGTCTATGTTACCTACAGTGACCCATAACAGCCTTTTCTGAATGAACGTGTAGTTTTAAAATGTATCTTCCCAAGACATAAAAATAATATACTGACACAGCCTTTTGAAACCTTTTCATTCACTTGACATTTCTATTGGACTTAATGATTGTAGCTACGATAACACAAGACTAATGTGTGATGTTCAGATATTAATTGTGCATGTACACAACACTGTTTTTCCAGAGTTTTTGAACTAGTGATTCTTTCATATGACATTATTTTTGTATGACCAATTATGTTTGGTCCAGATTGGCAGCACCCCTGCATTTTCATCCTTTAATCATGGTAGAACAATGTTTCCACAACAACTTGAGGATAAACTTGTGTTTTATTCGATGGTGGCCGGGCCTATCATGCATGGGTACTGATTACTGAATGGGAGTAAGAGGAAGAAGCAGCAGTAGAAGAAGAAAATTCATAAGCAGTGATGTTCATACTGAAGATGGATGACTGACTGGTCAAGTATCTAATATCTGATTTTGATTAAATGGCCAACATCTCCAAACCAATATGTTGTTGTAACATAGTGATTCACGATAATATACAGTATAATATGTTTTAAAGGCTGGGTAAACCCTTACCCCCCATCATGGAGCCCCCTGAGGTAAACCTTCAATAAAATCAATCAGCTGCAGAGATGTGTGAGCTTCTACTTTTGTATCTATGTGTATCAGTGATACAACTTGCTTCAGTATTTACAATGAATTTCCAAAATACTGATCTATAGTATGGCTGACTAAAAGCCTGTTTTTTGACTTAAAACCAGGTTACACATCCCTTGTCTAACCTTGTTCTGGAGAAAGATCTGATCCATCACTACCACCCATCTCTGAAGCTTTTTCAGTTCAACTTCATTTCCATCCAAGCAGTAAATGGTTAGGAACAGACCCCAGACGCCGGAACAGAAAGGTAGGGGGTCTGTTTGAATCCGCCTGCAGGTCAGAGTCACCTGGTAGCTCCAGGCAGAGTCAGGAGAGCAGGCAGGGGCCCACCTCCACCACTACTTTCTGCTTTCCTCTCTATCTTTCAACCTCTTTTTTTGGCCTCTCCTTTTCTTCTTTTTCTTCCTTTTCACTTTTCTTCCACTCCCTTAGGCAGCACCTTCACTCCATCAACACCTCCTCTTCACGGAGAGAGAGAATCGATAATGCTCATGTTTGAGCAGTGGAGGAGGCATCGATTGCTTGGTTCCGCCGACTGCCCTTTCTCTGTCTGTTTAGTAAGCTGGAGGGCAGGAAGTTTTTGGGCTGTTTTCATGTCAGGCAGACGTTTATCTAATTCTGGACCTCCAGAGATGCAGCGAGGCGATGTTACACACTTTTAATGTTGAATTTATCCACAGGACCACCAGAGACACTGGCCTCACCGAGCAGCAGTAATTCACACTGGTAAAACCTATCTAAATCAGAAAAAACTGCAAGGAAATACTGGAAATAACAATTCACCAGAATCCCTTGCTGCTAGTAATCACTGGATTGTTGCTGTAATTACTGAGCTGTCATTTAAAAAAAAACCCACCACGATTCATGAAAATGTGTAAAGCTAAAGGTTAATTTGACTGTAATTGAAGTTAGCTGGGGAAATGAGTAATGCGGTTGTAGTCAGGATGAAACTGAAGAAGGGGTTCTCTGCTGAGGTAGTTAAATCCTATCATCACACATACTCTTCTAACATGGAAGAAGATGTGGAGTCATAGCACGTTAAACTGCAGATGTCAACATTGGTCAGTTTAGATGCTAAATAGCATGGTCGATTCTCCAACACCACTGATAACAAAACGCTCTCTGGTCATGGCTACATTTCCCATGACAAATTTGTTTCAATTGAGCCTCATTTAAGAAAAGATTTTCACATTCTTATACTAAACTTGAGTCCATTTTTAGCCATGCTAGCCACTAAAACAATTTTGACAGATCCCCCAAAATTTCTACAGACATTGATCGTCCCCAGATGGTGACGCCTACTGACTTTTCCTCTAGTGCTACACGAGGTTGACATTTTTGGCCCTTAGTGAAACATCTTGACAACTCCTGAATGAACTGCCATCACATTTGGTCCACATGTCCATGCCACCCAGAAGATGGATCCTAAAGACTTTGGTGATCCCCAGACTTCATCATCAGGACGCAATTTCAATGTGTCCAATACTTTGGTTTATGACTAAATTACTGTACCTGCAAAACAAATGACATTCCCATCAGCTTCAGCATGCAATATATTAGCAACATCTAAAGTGGTGCCTCCTAAACAAGGTTGAGGGGAGAGGAGAAATCTGATTACTAACCTTCTGCATGTAAACACAGATTTACAGCGACCTGGTTTCTACATTGCATGTACATGCTTTGATTACCTGCTTACCATATATTTTGATATAGTTTTTTGGGGAGTTCATTCTGGGTTTGTAATTGTAATAAACCTATGTTTGTGGTATCAAACACTAGCCCCATGCAGACTTAAAAAGCTGTCAAAAGTCGTTTTTTCATCCTTCACAGAGAACACCTGTTAGCTTGGATTAAGTTAGAATGGATTCATCGACTTATCTATTGTCCTTCAACACAATCAATGTTCCATTCAAACACAGAGCTGAGCCAAATCAAGACTGAACATTGCTTCTGCCTCTAGCTCACACTACTGTATGAGCTGTTGA
The DNA here is from genome assembly GCF_051107435.1 of Chaetodon auriga. Lineage (NCBI taxonomy): Eukaryota > Metazoa > Chordata > Actinopteri > Chaetodontiformes > Chaetodontidae > Chaetodon > Chaetodon auriga. The sequence continues at coordinate 3,402,264 of NC_135082.1, forward strand.
TCATAAACAGCTCACCCTCAATCCCATTCCCATCAACATCTGGCACTTCACACACTTACAGCACTCAGCGTCGGGATTATAGCAGAGCTACGTAACCAAGGCTGGCCAAAGACGCTTCTCTCCAAACAGAGATATGAAGCCTCTTGAGGTTTGACTTGCTTTGCTGTTCTTTACGTAATGCTGGGTGACATAACCCCGGATTACAACAGTCCTCATCAGATTATCAAACCATCTGGATGGCTGAATGTCTGATAGTACTGCTTTGCATAGGCAAATAAAATTACCATTTGATATTCATGTCATGTGCAGAGAGTTTTGGACCTTGATTTTTTTTCCTCCTGGTCCATATCAATACAGAATTGGCTTCTCAAGTGCCTCCAATCTCTTGCATCCTTGAATCTGAAGATGAAATAAAGGTAAAGAATGCTGAAATATGATGGAAGAAAGACCACATTTAAAAAAAAAAAGAAGAAGAAGAACAAATCCTGATGTGAGTACAGCCATACAGGCTGGTTATTGGAATACGGCTCAGTCTAGTTCTAGCGTGGAGCTTTAATTCCACCTAGTGTTCAGACAGAGGTAGGACATCTTAAACTCACACTAACCCAAATACACAGAGCCTGTATATTTCTCCACCTCTTTAATCTTTACATAATAGCCAGCACTGTGGAACATCATTAATTTATCAAAGTGATTTTCATTGCAATTGCCTTTCAAAATAAATTGAGTTTTCATTAAGTTGGATTTTGTTTTTCTTTTATTCAAATGAGGTGCTGAATTCTCTTGTCTAATCCGTCTTAGCTAATATTAGCACACAAGTACAAGTTCGGAAAGTGTATGCCTGAGGAGACACAGCTTAGATCCCTACTTAAACTACAATTAGGAGGATAAAAGCCCTGCTTTGGGTAATAACCCAGAAATATTACTGAGACTGGACAAATCAGCCTCTCGCTAAAAATACACTCACACACATAGAGAGAGGCACACACATGCACAAACATTTAACACACTTGCTTTTGCTTTCTCAGCAGGACTTTGTCAAATGAGGGAGCAAAACTGCTGAGTAAATGGTGTGCTCTGTTTCAGGTCTTATCGTGGCTCATACATTATATGTCGATGGAAGCACAAGTCATAACCTTTCCTTCTCACATCTCCATATAGTGTGATATCAGCACTGAGCAGCAACTTCTATTTCTGTTCTGCATCACTGAGGAACTTTTGTGCAGCTCTCTGTAAAACCTCTGCATTTACACGTTATCGACTCACTATGAAGATTAATTACACCCCTGAATGTTGCTCTCCTTCCCCTTCTTAGCGGACAAATCCAAGTTTATTGTGAAGATGGGTTTCTTACTTAATGGCAAAAGCTGTGCTTTTCTCAAAACACAGATTGCCAGCGTTTTATTTTCTGCAGGACTGAACAAGACAAAAAAAATGACAGTTCCAAAAGGCAGTAACACATGTGAGGCATCGAGTCAAAAGGTGACAGCCCTGTCTCCTAGAAACTGGGTTTATATAAAAGTAGTTTGCAACAGCAAATATATTTTGAAGGAAATTAAATCACATTTTGTATCAATATAATGAGGAAGTGTTCTTAATTAATGTTTAACAAAAATGTTGATACTAAACATATGTTTGCTGACAACATATTTAAATACTTTCCTAAACAGGGCTGAGTTTTTATATAACTCACTCATTTAAATTAAATTAAGACTTTAAGTACTGCACAATTATACCAATGGCTGCTTCAAATGACAGCGAAGCACCAGGTTTCACCAGGCTTCATTCAGCCATCTCAGCTCACACAGGTGGAGGTTGAACCTGCCGAAGAATAGGTTGAGCTCAGTGGCAAATTCTGGTTCCCCATGTGCTCTGGAGGCAGGTTTGCTGCAGCGTGTCATCTGCTTCATTCCATTCCACATCTCCTTTGCAACAATCTGCTCTGATTTGCCTTCAATCCTCCTCAATCCTGTATTCCTTCTTGGACTATCTGAATTTTCTCTTTAACTCATTTTGGACAGCCCTCAGTTCGTCATGGTCCATTGCCATTAAGCCCTCTTTTTTCTGTTATGCCCTTTGATTTCCTAATTAATCCATGGTTTATTGTTTAGGAAGCATTGGAGCTTTTTGGATGGTAAAATGTTGTCCTCACAGAAAGTGATGTAGTCTGTTATGCAGTGAGAGAAATCCTCAGTGTCATGGTTGTCCTGGACCAGTTCCCAGTCCATGACATGGAAACACTCCTGGAGGGTCTCCTCAGCATCCTTAGACCAGACCTCCACAGTCCACTTGCTGTTGATCTGCTGCTTCACCACTGACTTGAAGGTGACAACAAGGTGTACCAGGTTGTGGTCTAATTCTCCGGGAGGGAGGGAAGAGGAGCTGTAAGCCCCTTCCATGCTGATATACAAGAGGTCAGGATTTTATTTTCTCTCATTGCAGGTAACATTTTGTTTAAATATGTTTATTGTGAAACTCTGCCTCTCTAAGCTTGTCACTTTTTACGTACTTATTGCACACAAGCAGCAGTGACAAAGACAACAATGGTGAAGCTAAAGAATGCCAGAGATGTGGAGGAATCTCAAGTTGGAAGCTAACAGATTGATTAAATAGATGTCAACTCTTGGAGCATCCAAAACATGCATTTTCATTAGATGGCCACCAGATGGTAGTACAGAAACAAGAAGGAAAGAAATGATGTACAACACCAATAATGAAGTATGATGAGTGCACACTGGAGGCTACTGTCTGAACTATTCAGAGGTACTTTTATTCAACTACGGAAGCATGTGCTTGTGTTCAAATACAGCTTCAACTGAAGCTGATGGGAACAGCTCCCATATTAATGTATAATTATTTTGCAGTAAAACACTTCAGCAAAGCATTCACTGAATACGATGGCCAGCATTTAAAGTTTGAACTTGTGCTTGAGTCATTTCCTATTGACTTTCTCTTTGGTCAGTAGGTATTATTACATTTTAAAGAGCACTGTGGGCATTATATGGTAGAAAATAATGTTGACATGGAAACCTGTGCAAAACTAAACCAATTGCTGAACTAAGCAGGCAGAACAGGTTATTAAAGGTTAAGGGAGAGAATATTTGGGGGACTACTAAGTCAAGATGTGTTCATGGGACTTCCACAACAGACCTCTGACCTTCAGAATAAAAGTGTTGTGGGCGTGGGAGTTAGTTGGTGTAAGTGTTATATAATTTCTTATTTATACCCAAAGTGCAGATTTTCAGAAAAACAGAACACTAGAACATGTGTCCTCTCCTCTGTGGTGCACATAACAGAGGCTCAGTTAGCCTCTCAGAGCAGTGTATGAACTGGCAACTGTGCAAGTATTATTTGATAACTCGTATATAATTAATAGCTTAATATAATGTATAGGCCAAAATGTATTGTGAGGTATAATGTTAGATTATATGAGTCAGAGCTTTCAGGTGATCTGGTGTATTCTGGAAGCTTTACCCTGAAATGTGCACACAGGTTATTGGTCTTTTGGCTTGATTTTGATACATTTTTTTCTGTCTACCACATAAACAATAGCAATATTATTATTTGGGCTTATCATCTTTTTCCAGGCACTAGAGGTTGGCACATGTAAGCCAAGACAGATCAAGCTAAAAAAGCACTATTAAATTGTCTAAATTGAGCAGAAAGAGCTATTCTGATAAAAGAAAAACAAAACTGCCTAAAACTTACTGTTATAAATAAAAAAGAAAGGAACACCACTGAAAATATAATAAATATAGAGATATATTGCTCTAAAATTGTATTTTGCATTCATAGGGAGCCTCTGCTCAAAGTCTTAATAGTTAGACTCTTTGTTTCTGTTTTGCATATTATGTATACATATACCGTGACTTTATGTAAGATGTATTTTATAAACAACCCTGGAACAAATTGTGCAACTTTGAAAGCACTGTTTTGTTGCTCAGGTTGATGAATAACTAACAGAGAAACAGCCCTGAATCCTGACACTACTGACCCTTCGTCTGGTTATATAATGGCTCTAAAACATTAATTTGGCCAGGTGAGACACCGTAATTTATAGAAAAGGCAAATTACTGTACAAGAAGCAGTGAGAAATGCAAGTTGTGACTTTCTTGCAAGGTTTATCTGATATTGTCGTGATGGTGTTTTTCTTCCTACAACATGATCATTTATGTTGCTCCACGACCATCACTGTAATTGAACAAAAAGCGACAAAGTCCACAGAGGGTGCGGGGCAAGGTGGATGAGTGAGTCAAGTTCAGGACTTTCACCTGGCAGACCAGGATTTGTGTCCTTTGTGGAATTTATTGCTGACTTATTGTTTTTAGACTTGCGTAATATTGCTTCCACACACTGATTTAATACGAAATTGCTCTCATTTGCCAGAAGTTTGTGCTGGCTTAAGTTTTAGATATTTGTATCAGTGAGATAAATTGTAATTTCTACTTTTATTATCATAAAAAGACCTCACTGGAAGTGACAAATAGAATAAAACCTTTACATTGAATGTTAAAAACTGACAGATAAATTGATTGTGCTCCTCTTAATCAAATTCTTTACGTTGACTGGCAGGCAGTATGTTGGCTGATCTAGGCCAGGCTGCTCTTAAGGGTTTACAGGGCTAACTTTCAGAGGAAGACGATATAATTTGAGAACACTAAACGAAGTACAACATGAGGAACATGCGTGCGGGAAGGGACGTGCTGTTAACGTCAGAGCCGCATAGGTATGCGTCATCCCTGTCCAATCACCGCACTGAACGCTGATTGGTTTGTTCAGGAGAGATGAGGCCCTATTCTCTCAGGTTTCCGCTTAAGTATCAGCGCGGCACGAACCATTGATGACAAGAGGGGGATACGTGTGTACAGCTTTTTTAATTTAGACTTTTATCCGTTTGCAAAGGAAATGAAACAGTTAGATACATTTCAAAAGTATTATATTCACTTACTATAGCTATAGTCAATTCTAATCTATTTTGGTGCCCTCGGTAAAGCATTACGGACTAGCCCATCATTTGCTAACCCCTCGGTTGCCGGCGTTTCCTGGCTCACTAGAAAAATATGATGTAACTTTTGCCGGCTTTCTCTTACCTTCAAAAACCCAGAGAGAAAACCAGCTAAGTTAACCTTGTGTAGCCACGTGTTGGGGAACATTCTCTAGCTTTTTGTTGATTAAATGGCTCTGTTTCGTTAGCATATGTGAAAAGAGCGGCACACTGCCAGTAACTTACAGTTCGCTGTCCGTTGGACTCGGTACAGTAAAGAATGAATCCAGCTCGTCGCTGTTCGACTTTATTCAGCCAGCTGTGTGTGTCTTCGCGGGGGGGACCGACCGCCAGGAGAACGTTTTCACCGGGAGCGGTCTCAGCCCCGGCGGGAACACGGCACTGTCACCCCGGTGTCGTTGTCGGAGGGGGAAGCAAAGGGACCTGTCCCCAGCTGAACCAAAGCGGAGCATCCAATACTGGGGCAGCACCAGGTAGTGTACACCTCAGTATGTCTTTTGGTATTCACCACCAGTGAGACCAGGCTGACAGGGCCTTTCTACCAAACTACGTTCAAAAATTTGAACGTTTAAAGTGCTCTTACTCATCAGTGTCTGACTCATTTACAGAAGTTACTCATACTGATCGGGTTTTACCACACGAAGGCTCAAAAGATTTTAGTTGTTTTGTAGGTTTAGCGTTACCGTTTGTGACAGTTACAGCTGTGTAAGTAACGTTATTAACATTTCACCTCAACTGCAAAACCGTCTTAAAATCAGGCCTACTTTTGTTGTCATTTCGTATGCGAAGGTGATGATGCAACAGTCACCTCCTCTCAGGAGTCTTTCCACCTCACAGAGCCCCACTGACCGACCTGTGGCCGTCTATATCGGCCTCTCTGTAACAACTCACTTACCAGTAGGAACAAATAAGCTCGAATGGCTTTAAAAGGGCACAGCCATTACAGAAATTACACCTGAACCAACCAGGAAATGTCACCATAGGATAGTGAAGCCATGTGGAAACAGCTGTTTCTGCACAGAACAGAATGTTCCTGAAAGCGGTAATTTGGTCTGCGAGTCATCTGAACAGTATGAGCTGGAAGCCAAATTTACTGTTTTTCTAAACCCAAAACTTCAAAGTTTTTAGATATCTGCATCAATGTACAAGAGCTCCTTTCTGAACACCTGCCGTCTGCAGTTTCACTGACACAACTGCACTTTTTCTTTTCTAATGTAAAGTTTATACGATGTCAGGATGGTGAAATACTTTCCAAAGACCATCATCTTCAAATGTCTTGTTTTTTCTGACCAACAGTACAAACCCAAAGATATTCAGTCTGCAACAATTTAAAACAGAGAAAAACATATTGTCATATTCGCCAGCCTGGAACCAGCCAGTGATTCATCACTTAAACAATTAGTTTGGAAATGGAAAATACACTTGTGAATAACAATTACTTCAAGTCATTTAGTTGATAAAATCTCAAGATGATATTTCCATGTCTTGTGTCCAACCAACTGTCAAAACTCTCAGATATTACGTTTACTGTATAAGACTTTTAATCTCCTTATTAATCCGTGGCTTATTGTTTGGGAAGCTTTTATGCAATAAGAGAAATCCTCAGTGTCATGGTTGTCCCGGACCAGTTACTGCTAGATATAACTTTATCAGAATTATTGTGAATTAATTAATTAAATCATTAGCTTTGGTAATTGATTTATATCTAGTTTGGAATGAAGAAGAAAAGTAACTGTTTCTGCCAGAATGTGCCCAAAATAATAAATACTGTGACACAGTCTTTACTGAAGGGTCTCTTATTGGTAGACTGTGACATGATCTTCATGGGAAAGAGGGTGGAAGTATGGATGTGAAATGAAAAATGGAGTGAGAAAATATCAAGTGATTTGATTCAATTAAGGCCAATTTGACTAAAATGGTCATGATGAGCCATGTTTCATCATTTTCCTCTTCTTACATTCATTCACTCATTCATTACATTCAACACAAAGTTGCCATTTATGGTTAAAGCTCCTTATGAAATTAGCAGTGCCAGCGATGAAATGAATGTGAATTGAAGAATTGAGGGGTGATTTGATAAACTTGATTGACATTTTTTTTTAAACCGTGTTACTCTGATGATCAGGTGGGCTGTGTTACTGTCTACCATTCAACACCCACCTGACATTTATCCTTTACAGCGAGGACTTTTTGTTACCTCCACCCGAAACATTAACCATATCAAATGGAAATGTGAGCATTATATTTAGTTTTAGTTCAAGAAATCCTCAGTTATCCAAATCACCATTTACATTTAAACATTGGTTTACGTTATTTATGTTGTTCATAAACCAGGTATTTGTTGGCAGTTAGTCAGTGGTTGTGGTTTTTTAATTGACATTTAGGGCGGAAGTAACTAAAATCTCTTGCTGTGAAGGATGAACGTCAGCTGGGTGTTGAATGGTAGACAGTAACGCAGCCCAGTTGATCATCACAGCAGCACTGTTTCAAATGAAACGTCAATCAAGTTTATCAAATCAATTGACAGTTAATCTGTAACACTACCCTGATGACCTGTCAGCTCATTTTCTGTCAGTGGTGGTCTTTCTTTCATCTCTTCAGCCATGGCAGCTAACACTGCTCCCGCTAAGTAACCACTTCTATTTATTCCCTCTCTGGAACTGTCACACAGGATGTTCTTGATGTTCTCACTTGTGGCTCTTAAGCAGGTACCTCGAGTAATCTGCTGGAGCCGCCTCAGTTTCCTTCCTGCCACTGTAAACCATGACACTGCGTTCTTATCTCGCTGCATTTAGTCCTGCATTTAGAGCCACACATGCAGCTGACAAATGGGCTGAGGGGCTGATGTGTCACAAGGAAACAGGTCAGGTCTCGTGCACATTCCCACGTGGCCTGGGTCAGCAGCAAAGTGGTGCCTTAAATTAGCCACTTTTTAATGGTTTCTGTGTTTGAGGCCTCTGGAGGCTAAAACTCCTAATCTGACTCCATGCAGGTCTGTGCTGGCCTCCACCTGTAATGGGATTGGTCAGGTCCAGTTACATAACCACCCAGGCATATATTAATTAGCTTGAAAAAGTTAAATCTCTTGGGTTAGCTTTGCAGTGTTGACAGAGCAGCACTAAAACTAAAACACAAAGCTGATCTGGTGACTGTGATGAAGTTTGGTCTGTTTGTACAGCTATAAAATCACTGAATTCAGAGCGGTTACATTTGTTATGTGCAGATACTATTGGCACATTTGCTTTATCAGATGTGGAGAACAGCAATCAATAGTAGAGATTTTAGTGTTGCTTATGGCTTCAGTTGAAACAATGGCTGCCTGTATCATCTTTCTGTCTGTCTTTCAGTGGAATTCCGCTGTTCCACAGACGGCTCGGTGTCACAGACGTACGGGACAGTCCCACATTCATTCTTCACTGTGTATCACTTAATCTAATAGGTGACTCGGGTAATTCAGTTACTCGGCATGTGGCTGCCACAGCAGAGGAGACGATGGCCTGGAATTTGATCTGTGTGTGCGTGACCAGCACCACTCAGCTTGTTATTCAACAGCAGCTTCACTCAGTCCTGGAACTGAACGTCTGCCACCACGTGCTCTGTTCTTTACTACAGAGACAAGAAAAACAGTTTGAGTGAAAAAAGAGGGCGAGAATGATGCTGCTCTGAGTTGCAGGTTTCCTGCTCAATGCAGCAAATACAGATATGATTTGTCTGAAACTCACTTTGCGAGCAACACTTCGTGCTCAAACTACTGTGCCTGTTATTGTTGCTTGTTCCATTACAGCAACCACTATTACTACTACACAGTGACTTCCCTACCCTGTCTACGATTCCTACTGAAGATGTGGATCTGTGAAAGCACAGACAGAGCACACAACTTTTTATCAAATGTCACTCATTCAGGAGGAAACAGGGCATTTATTCAGGACTGATTCAGCCGTGGATCAATCCTCATTTGAGATCTAATCAACATTTGGGCCAGCAGGACAGTGGATGCGCATATGCTGAGTCCAAATAAACAACAGTGAGTGTGTGTTCATGGTAATGAAGGAACACGTCGCCCAGTGCAACAGTTTGGCTCACAGATGTAATTTAATAGTTTTTTGACAACAGTGGAGCTCTATGGCAAGATGTGTCAAGCTTTGATAGACACACAGTAGTTGTTAGTAGGTTACATTCACTGTTGGTTTGGGTCTTTAATCATCTAGAATTTCAACAGAATTATATTTTTGAGTGTACTGGCTGCAGGCCATACTGGCATTCTTATCTCGTGGCGTGTGATTGGCATCTCAGGACACGCATACGATGCATGGAGACGGTCACATAAAGTGAATGAGAATTCTTTGCCTGCCTGGCAGTTTGTTGCTGATTGTCGTTCCATTTTACTGAGTTTCCTCTCTGGGTTGCCTATGCTGTAGAGCTCTCATTCTGTGTGTGCACTGGTGTGTGTGTGCGTGCGTGCGTGTGTGTGTGTGAGAGAGGGAGAGCATTCTTGAATGGGCCAGTCAGTGAGTGGGTGAGTCACGTCCTTCATCTGGCTGCTACAGCAGCAGTCAGTGGGGCTGTCTCAGGAGAGTCAGGCTGTCCTTCCATACCCACGTCCAGCACATTCTCTGCTCCCACTCAGTCCAGCTGTGCATAGACAGTGAAGGAAGGGGAGCGAGGGACGGCAAGCAGAAAGAGAAGAAGAGCACTAGGTGAATGACCAGTGAACAGACTGGAAACTGTGTCCGTGTGTGTCTGTGTGTGTCTGTGTGTGTCTGTGTGTGTCTGTGTGTGTGTGTGTTTCCTTCATCCATTTTGATCCATGTAAGTACCTTTTGTCGTATGCTTATATGAGGCCAACGGTTCGATCTGGTCCAGTCAGTGTCATTCCCCTCCAATAATACAGATAGGATGCAGTTTGACTGATGACATCGTCATTGGAGATTTGATCAGCATCTGGACTTCAAGTCATTATATAGTTAGATGAAATAATCCGATTGTTTGCAGCAAAAAGCAAAGCAGTAGCCTGACATGTGCCAGAGAGACATTGCTTGTACATGTTCAGTTTTAACTGATGCTGTGTCAGAGTGGAGCTCATACAATGGTCTGGTCTTTGTGAGGCCACAGCTAGCGCTGGCCTTTTGCACTGTGTTGTATTGAGAGGTTTCTAGCCAAGCTGGTGGTGTGGCTCAAGGGACGTCCATCCCATTTGGTTGGTAGGGTTTGACTGAGATATCTTAACACATTTTGAATGTAGGGCCTTAAAATGTTGTGCAGACTTTTATGATCCCAAGGGATGAGTTATTAGACCTTTGGTGATCCCTTTAGTGCTGTCATCAGGTTCAAATATCAGCCTGTCCAATACTTAAGTTCATGGTTAAACATCTGTACAACTGACATTCCTGTCAGCCTCAGCTGTACTTTGGGTTTCATGCTAATTGGCACATGTTAGCATGCAAACATGCTACAATAAGATGGCAACCATGCTGAACATTACCGGCTAAACATCAGCATGTTAGCTTTGTCATCGTGAGCTAACATTTATGTATCTGAAAGCAAGTACAGCCTTACAGAGACATTAGCATGGCTGTAGACTGTTATCCTTGTTGTTATATTCTTGAAAGGGTGGACAAAATATTTGAAACATCTTCAAAGATGGTGCCGATAAAACACATTATCCAATCCAGCGTACTGTGATGTTGAAAATCCATCAGTTCCTCTCCTAAAGTGTCAAATGTGTCTGCCATGGTTTGTGTTCTATGCAAGGAACAGAGAATAATACATGGACTTTAGAACAAAAATGACGAGTCAACTGGCAGAAAATTTCTCATCAACTATTTTGATAATTAAACTTCCAAAAATGCTCAACGTTCACTTTTTCCTGTTTTTAAAAATGTGAGGATTTGCTGTTTTCTTACTGTCAGTTGAATATCTTTAGGCTTTTGGGTCAGATGTCATTTTGAGCTCTGAGAAATTGTAATGGGTATTTTTCACAATTTTCTGACTTTTATGCTGAATGATTAATCATAAAAGAAATATAATCGATGATGAAAATAGCAAGAGTGTTGAATCTTAGATACTTATTCCATACCATGTGTTTAGAATGATACTCTCTCCATTAATGGCACACTGGTATGAAAAGCATTGAAACAGAGGGATGTGTATCAATGAAAAGGCAAATTGTGAAGTTCTTAATCTGTTCAGGCAGAAAAGCGGCACATAAATACAGTCCATTTACATTAGGGTATATGCATGTGTAGTTGGGTAGAACCATCCTCCTCCTGGGTTTTAAGTGATTCATGTGGTGGGTTTTTACCCTAAAGCCTAACACTGTGCAGGAAATAGTTCAAACTGACCCAAAATCAGATTAGTAATTGAGCTCTGTTAGACAAGTCTCTAACCACGTAAATGTGCCACAGACAAAGAGAGCAGCCCACGCTCTGTCTTTCTCTTCCTTCCTCTGTCACTTAACCAGAACACTGTTTGCCTGCAGAACCATGTCAAAAACCCATGTCATCCCCACATGCACATTGTTCTTTGAAATCCACCCACTTGTTCACTTATCCACACAATACACACACACACACACACACACACACACACACACACACACACACACACACACACACACACTACACACCTATCCCCCCACAGTCCATCTTCCTTTCTCCTTCCTGTTCTTCAGTCAGCATCTCTCGTCACTATGGCCACTGTGATAATGAAGTGAGTTCATTGGTCCTCCAGTCTCTCCCTCCCTCCTCAAGTCTGAGACAGGCTTACTGTGTCTCCCAGCTCTCCAGAGGTCATTCTGTCACCCAGGGAGTGAGGGGGAGGGAGGGAGGGGTGGGAACTGATGATTCAGAGAGAGGGGGATAAAGGATGAGTCACAGCATGGACAGCTATGGAAAGGAAGAGGATAAAAGAGGGCAGGTGTGACTGACAGTGAGGTGGATTGTCCTGCTCGTCAGACCGAGGAAGAGGGAGGAAAGCTTTGACCAGACATGGAGGCCATGGGTAAGACATGTCTACTAGACACAGAGACAGAGGCAGGCAGCAGTCAGGAGATGAACGGTTCTGTCTGAAAGAAAGACGTGAAAAAGGGTCTTATGGTCCAGAACGTTGTAACAGTGTTGTCAGAGTAACGGCTGTGAAGGAAAACTGAGTTCAAGCAAAGAAACATAGCAGGTATCCAGCAGCAGGTTTGGTGAGAGGACCTGATGTATGCGGAGACCATATAGTGGAGCACCATTTAGCTTCAGTCTCTGTCTGATGTGATGTCTAACACTGCCTTAATGAGCAGTGTTAGACATCAATGAGCAGAACTGATTTATGGCACCACTGGGTATTTTTATACGTCCAGCAGTGTCATGAACTACATCGACTGGGCTGTTTATTTCTGTGGACTAGCCAAAAACAGACATTCCTACCTGCTTATTTTATTCTTTATCAGTTTCTCAGCAGATTTTCCAGAAAGTTTGCGATCAAGATTAATCACGTCCTAAAAATGATATGCAGTGTTGATAGCAGAGAGCCCACACCACCTATTTGACAGTTTTGGAAATTTCTGAAACAGGAAACAGTGGAAACAGTGTGGAAAACATGATGGAAATGCAGCATTTCTGTTTCATGTACTCGGGTTAAAGTTCCATTGATAGTGGAATGTAACAATTGAGCGAAATTCCTTTTTTTATGTATTTTTTCTCACGGGTGTATATACAGCACCAAATTTACAAAACAGACAAGACATGTTTTTGGCATCATCGTGTTTTTTGAAACAGCCTTAAATCAAATTACAGATCAAGTGCAGCGGTGTTAAACTTAGATTTCTGAAACCCTGTTGTGACATCTGAGGGGTTTTCCAAGGTTGGGATTGTGGAAAACTCTTTGTTTCATTCCTCCGGCATTCCAGACAGTTGAATGGATTCATTCAGAGGGGAGATTGTTGTCTGTTACTCCTTTAAGACTTTTTCACATGATTATATTTCAGTATAATAGTGTTGGTATGCTCACACTTGAGCAACAACTTGTTTTCTCCGGTTTAGCAACATTACCCAAAATCAACCTGCTGTGCTTCTTCGTCTTCATACGTGCTTCTGTCTCTGTCTCACACTGTCCTGCACGGCTGTGTTTGAGCTGTCTCTTCTGTCATCTGAGACCATCAGACACAGCAGTCTCTGTCCAGTCTGGCTTCTGACAGATTGAGCTACCAACTGACCAGCCACTGATTTAAGGAGAATCTGACTTTGTTGTGGACAGACTGATAACAGTCTATTAAAAATTAGATGAATGTTTGCTTGTACTGGGTTGTTGGACTGTTTGTTGACTTAGCACATCAGTCAGTGGTCTGAACAAATGTTTGGTCAGTATGTCCTGAAACTTGTCATGGCCAAAGTAACCAAAATAACAACAAAACCTTTGTCCTGTGTACAGTAGAGACAGTTGGTATGTCTTTAACTAGGTTTGCAGTGAAGGTGCACAGTCTCTCAGTTCAGTCGTTTTCATGCTAGTCCTCTGCCTGCCTGGTAGACATCATGGGGTAAAGCCTTATGAGAGTCATATGGAAACCGCCAGGCTAACACTGTTGTTTTCCTCAGGATTCCTGCTCACACCTATCTTTAGAGAGCAGACACTGGAGCCTCAGAGGACTGATAACAAGTGGGACTATGTTGACCTCCATAAGTTTTTTTTGAAAGAAGAAATAACACAATCTCTGTCTTACTAACAGAAATTTGAATTCATGGCACTTAGGTTTTGCCGATGCAACCTTTCTTGGTCTTGGTCTTTTTTGGTATGACCACTAGCTTATGATGTCAAATGTTAGCAAACTTCAGACACAAGGCACCTTTAATGAGCACACATTTCTCCCTTGTGTCCTCTCCATCAGTTTGTCCAATGGGCGGCAGTAGCAGCAGCAGGTTGTTTGGTACATTGGCCCAGTCACTGAACAGCAGCCCCTTGGCCCAACCAGACCCATACCTGGAGGAGAACCCAGACCAAGACCTGGACCGGGACCTGGCCGAGATTGACCCGGACCAGCTGCTCAGAGAGTGCGAGGAAGCCCTGCAGAGACGGCCAGCCCGGCCACACCGGGATCTGGTCTATCCCAACGGCATGGCTCCCTGCCACCACAAGCACAACCCCCCCATTCGAATCATGCAGTGGAACATACTCGCACAAGGTAGAGCTCCGTGGATGAACCATACATTTGTGACTTTGTGAGGACTTCAGTGAAAGTTAGACTTCGTATTCAAACTCAAGGGACTAATGTCTGGCATGCTAATGGATTGCTTGTAGGGACAGCAGTCACCAGACTGAAATATCTCTTTTGACTGATTGAAATGAGGTTTTGACATTCATGGTCCTAGAAGGAGAATCCTGCTGAGTTAAGTGATTTGTGGTTTTGAATAAACTATCTTGACAACTATTATAATCATTATTATTGTTATAAACATGTCTCTCTTTATTTCCAGCTCTTGGTGAGGGGAAGGACGGGTTCATCCGCTGTCCGCTGGACGCTCTCAACTGGCAAGAAAGAAAGTACCTGATCCTGGAGGAGATCCTCACCTACCGCCCCGACATCCTGTGTCTACAGGAAGTGGACCACTACTATGACACTTTCCAGCCAATCATGGCCAGCCTGGGTTACCACAGTAGCTTCCTGGCCAAACCCTGGTCACCCTGTCTGGATGTAGAGCAGAATAATGGTCCTGACGGCTGCGCTCTGTTCTATCGCCACTCGCGCTTCTCCCTCCAGGCCACAGCTCACCTGCGGCTGTCAGCCAAGATGCTGCCCACCAACCAGGTGGCCATCGTCCAGACGCTGACGTGCCGGGTGACGGGCCAGCGGTTATGCGTGGCCGTGACCCATCTGAAAGCTCGTAGCGGCTGGGAAAGGCTGCGGAGTGCACAGGGCGCCGACCTGCTGCAAAGTCTACGCAGCATAACGTCCCGAGGTGGTAGCAGCAGCCAGAGCAAGGTGACGCCAGACAACGTACCTTTAATCGTTTGTGGGGACTTCAATGCAGAACCCTCAGAAGATGTTTACCGGCGCTTCAGCTCCTCCCCCCTTGGCCTGAACTCTGCATACAAGCTGCTGAGCTCTGACGGACAGACAGAGCCAGCGTATACCACCTGGAAGATCCGCCCCTCTGGAGAGAGTTGCAGCACTCTGGACTATATCTGGTATACCCATGATGCTTTGAGTGTAGAGTGCCTGCTGGACATTCCCACAGAGGAGCAGATCGGCCCCGACCGCCTCCCCTCCTACCACTACCCCTCCGACCATTTATCATTGCTCTGTGACATCAGTTTCAGGGAGCAGCCCCATAGGTGTCGGGTGCCAGTCCTGGACCAATAGGACAGTGAGTGGACTGCATGTCCAGAAACAATACTGAACCTCTACTGGAAACCAGAGTGAGGATAGAGAACATGACAGGAGCTACTGGTTTCAGGCTCATTTTGAAGCCAACAGACGGAGGGTGGAGTCAAGTCAACAAGTGAAATCTGATTGGAGCGTGAATATTTTGCAGACATGAGACAGACACATATAAGCCTGTGTCACTTTCTCTGATGTTGCCCTTATTTTAATGAACATCATAATGGGGAATAAAATCTTTGTAGTTTTAGGAGTTTTTAGGAGTTTCGGATCTGATCCACTGAGTTGTGAACTTCAGCTGAAATGGCAGCTAAGGGGTTCATCTACGCTTATTTATTGTTTCCATTACGCACATTATCACTTAATGTGACTAAATTACTCTTTATACTTTCGATCAGTGGTTATACATATATATAGTTTTAAAATAAATTATTTCGTTTGAGATTGGTAATCATGTTGTTGCTGTAACTACACTGAACATGAGGGGAAATGTTAATATATAAATAAAGTAATTATTTTTACTCTTATTGTTGTCCTGTTTGATTTCCTGGTGAGTGATGATGAATTATGTTGTGATTTTGTTTCTTTTATTTCAGCTCACACAGGGATGGGATGGAGCTTCTGGTCACACTGTTTGCTGGGTAGGATTCATATGCAAAATATCTGGACACCTGTTTGCACTTTATATGCATACAAAGATAATTTAGACAACAGTGTCCAACACACTTAATGTCAGCAGTTTGTGTGACAGTGTCCACACACACACACACACACACACACACACACACACAGCTCCATAAAGA
Source organism: Chaetodon auriga (assembly GCF_051107435.1). NCBI lineage: Eukaryota > Metazoa > Chordata > Actinopteri > Chaetodontiformes > Chaetodontidae > Chaetodon > Chaetodon auriga. Next base: position 3,418,432 of record NC_135082.1, read on the forward strand.
AATAGTTTTCCCCATTTGGGTGCTGAAGAAGTTTACTGGCCTACACAGAGTCCTGACCTCAACCCCATCTCACTCCTCTAGCCAGACCCCATCAGCCAGCAGCAATGGCAGACCTCACTGATACTCGTTCAACGGAATTGGAGCAAAATCTATGGCTTTTGGCTTGTATGGAATCTTGAAAAGTCAAGATGCTGACTGCTGGATGTCCTGCTCGTTTCACATCTCATTTTAAGCATTCAACAACTAAAAGCCACCTTCATAGCAGTGTTTGAACATCCTTTCCTGTGAAGACCCAGTATGAAAGGACTGAGATCACAACGTCCCTAATTCACTGCATTTGAGAACACGTGCAGCAGCAGCAGCAGCAAACAGAAATGGGCTGAAAATATAGAAACAGCAATTTGTTCACAAAGGAAGGAAATCCAGCTCGACAAATGCTTTCTTTGTAGTTGGTTTGGTTTTGCATCGTCTTCCTCAGCAGGATCTGAGACGTAGTTGAAGAAAAAAGGTTAAAGACACACCTTTTTAATCAGGCTTTTAACTGACCTTTAAATTCTTCTTACGTTTTTATCATTTATCTTACGTTGATGTCTTTTATTCTGCTGTCTTATATTTTGTATTATGTTACCCTATTTTATCTACTTTACTTATTATCTTATGAACTTCTCTTATTTTTTGTAATTCCAGTGTTTCCTCAGGGGGGTCCTCCACACTGCAAGTTGTGTCTGGTCTGCTGCTGGGGCTGCTGTCCTCGGGCCCCTTCGGCCCGGCTGATGGGGGGGCTCCGTACCTTGATGTGGGGACTCACCGGTCTGTCAGGGTCGGGGGGCCCGGGTGCCAGTGCCCCCTGTGCTCATAGTCCGTGATGACTCCTCTCGTGTGGACAGCCCCAAAGGTGGCATTCTCCTCAATCCTCAGTGCCTTGCTATGTCTCGTCACTCCTGCTACTGTCTGTGGTGAGAATGTCTGTGTGTGTGTGTGTATGTATGCATGTAGTTGAGGTTGTGTGTTAGTACATATGGAGGGTGGGAGGGTTGGGTTTTTGGTGTTGTTCTGTTTTTATTTATATTGTTTTTAACTCTTGTAAAGCACTTTGTGTTGCATTATGTATGAAAAGTGCTATATAAATGAAGATTGATTTGATTTGATTTGAAAAGCTCTCGGTATAGTGAGAAGGGACCTTGAGCAAATGTCCAAACACAAGTTCCCAGAGGTTGACTCAAAGGCGGCCGCTCATAATGTTGGAAAATGAGCCAACACTTGATATTTATTTTAATGTCAACATTCTAAATGTGTGATCCTGACATATTAACTACGTACCAAACATTAGCCTTTCATTTGTGTCTAGCATATGTATTATCCCGAATGACTCGCTGTATTTTCAGTGTTATTTCTTTATGCAGTATATGTTTTGTTAAATTAGTATATATTTCTTAATTTACTTGTGTCATTCATTTGCCGTGTTTGTTCTCGTCAAAGTGGTGAAAGTGTTTTCTGAAGTTGAGCTCGACTCCACTGTAAACTATGGGTTTGAGCCTAGAAAATATTTCCACTTTTCCACAAGTGTGGTGTAGGTTTCTTCAAATAGTTTAGATTAACTGATTTTCTATTCGGTTTCTGCATCTCAAAGTTTGAAAAATGCAAAAAAGTGAGGAGTGAAATCACCTCTGCCAACCGCTGTCCAGACAAACTTCACACAGGAGATCAGCCGGTGCAGTGACAGCAGCACACTGCCTCTCTGTGGCCTCATCTGCAGTTTCATTTGGATTCAAGCATTTCTCTTAAAAAGTGCCAAAAAATGTGTCACTAAATACTTATCCCGCATTTCATTTTTCAGATGGCTGAATAACACAACTTCAGACACTTTCAATTCACATTTGTTGTTTTTTATAATACATAATTCAGTAAAATCTACTTCAATACACTGATAGTACAAGAAAAAAATAGTATATTATACTTCAGATGTGGAACACACCATTTAGTCTCTTAACTTGACGCAGACATCCTTTCACTCCCTTTTTATCAACAGTAAAAAAAGACAACAAGTGTGGGGAGAATGTGACAGTGCTGTGGAGTAACAGAAGCCAGCAGAACAAACCATTAGACTGAAACAGATGAAGCAACGAACAGATGAATTCAAACTACATCTGTACTGATACATACCTGCTGAGTATCAAAAAACGCTTTTTACATATCTGTTTACAACAAAGTCTTGTCAGGCTTTTATATTATATTTGATTACAAAAAGGAGTTTTTTCATTTACAATCTAAGGCTGCCCATGTCTTCTGAGCTCTGAAGGATCTGTGTGTGTGTGTGTGTGTGTGTGTGTGTGTGTGTGTGTGTGTGTGTGTGTGTGTTTCTACAACAGTCCCTTTAATCCTTTGTGGGGCTTCAGCTGCTCCAGAGTAACAGCACGCATCTCCCTGGAGACCAACATTAGGCTGACAGTCTGAGCCAATCAGAGAGGAACTCTGCTCTGTGGTGGGGTGGGGGGTGGGGTGTGGGATGTGCACTTCCTCAGCAGTGTCCACAGTCACTTCCGGTACCCCCCCGTGGCCCCAGCTCAGGGCGGAGCTCTCAGGATGATGGGGTTTCTGCTGATGCTGCTGGTGGGCTTGAGGAGGGCGGAGCCTCAGATGCTGCCTCTGATTGTGCTGCCTCAGGCTGACTGCTGGAGGGCTTCTGGGGTCGGGCTGGGGTCTTGGGTGGGGCAGGGTGAGGCTGGCTGACCTGAACAGGGAGCTGTGGCAGCGGCTGGGCCACCGCTGCAGGTTTAGCCAGGATGAGCTGTGGTGTCGGCCGGCCTGACGTTAGCTGGACCGTAGGTGCAGTGGCGGCAGGTTTTGGGGCGGACTGCGAAACCTGTGCAGCGACAGGTTTGGCATGGATGAGCTGCGTGATCTGGCCTGACGGGTTGGCCTGCATGAGTGTGGCCAGCTGGTTGGCCGGGATGGTGATGATGGTGATTTTCTCTCCTGCTTTGGAGCCGGTGGGCAGCATGGTAGGCAGAGCCTGGATGACCAGTTTGGGGGGAGCGCTCGCAGAGGTGTTGGCTACCGTCACTGGGACTCCCGTGGTGAGGATGGACGAGGAGTTTAACGTCACCTGACCCAGTGAGTTGGCCATGACCACTGGCATGGCTCGGATGGGCCTGCAGGAGAAAGCACAGGGAGGCGCTCATTACATCCCTGTTGTGCACAGCATGCAATCGAACACACTGCGACGTGTCACAGCAGGAACACACAGGTGGAAATAATGAAATGAATGATTAGCTGTTTCAGCTTCATTGTCAGTTTCAATGCTTGTAATGTCTGACACCTGCTGATGTTGGAAGATGATGGTATGAAGGAAGAAGACAGGCTGCGCCACGAATGGGTTTAAAACTCATTTTGATGTTACTGCAGACGAGGTGGAAAAGAGTACCCTTCACATCTCTCTCTCTGTATTGAATGTTGTGCTGCTGCAGCCTGAATGTGACAGCACTCAGTTCAGACCTGTGCTCTGGTCCAAGTGCTACAGAAGTGACTCAAATCTGACCTCATCAGATTGTCGTGACTCCTACAAACAAGTGACTCAGGCTCTTGACATTGATACCAACATGTTCAGTTGCCAACACATTCACATCGCCAGGTTAGTTAGCTCAGACAAATGTAAAAACCACGTTACCACGTCATGTTCCAAGAAGGTTTTTGACACATAAATACTGATGTAGACAAACAGCGCACAGAGACCTGGTGGTGGCGTTGCTGGGGATGACAGTGACGTAGGTCTGCTGAGGCTGGGTGGCGGTGGGGGAGTTGGTACCAAGGCTGGCGGGGCCCTGCTGGTGAGCCGGGTGCTGGCCAGTCACCACGCCCTCGCTGTCCTCCACCTCCTCTCCGTCTTCCTCATCATCAATCACCCGGATGTTTTTGGGCATGTCTTTAAACTGGTAGGCCAGACGCTGACCCTCCACTTTCGCCAGGATGCCGCGCTGGTAGTAATACCTACACACACACACACACACACACACACACACACACACACACACAGAACATCAAAGTTACTGTATTGGCCAGGGACACACTTTGCTCTGGACTGTGCAGGACTGGGTGCTTGTGGTGGCCAGGCTGACCTCAGGGCTCGGCCCATGGTCTCGTAGTTCATGTCGGGCTTGTTCTTGTGTTTCCCCCACAGTTTGGACACGGCCTTGGAGTCGACCAGTTTGAAGATGCCCTTCTCCCTCTGCATCCACTTTATGTACCTGGGACAGGTGTTTTTATCCTGCAGCAGCTCCAGCAGGAACTCCCACAGGTATGTGGTGTTGCCTTGAGGACACAAAGTACATCATGAAATGAAGTATCACAGCCACCCTCACAGGGATGTATCAGTACAGTTTTCATATGTAACATAAATCTGTGTCCTTAATCTTCTGTCAGTAGTTCAAGTGATTAAAAGGGGTGGATTTTTCTCCCTAAATGTCATTCATCTGGTGGTCATATTTAGATGAATTTAAACCACAAGTCAATTCACGGCACACTGTTGTTTGTGTCCTACTTAAACTTCAGAGCTGGAACACACCTTTGCCCTCCCTCGGCCTCTTCTTGATCCCCAGGTCAAAGGAGCCGTTGGAAGCAGGCTGGTGTGTCTTGGGCTTACGCCCACCTGCACACGAACATAAACACAAACACACACACAGTCCAGATCAGTGGTCAATGGAAGCCTTGTCACATCCCTTTAGTAAGACTATGAACAGTGAACAGGTGTAATTGCTGCTCCCCACGTTGTAGAGTTAAGTCCATGATCATTTTCAAACATGCTTGATACTTTTGTTCTTAGTCTTGTAGTGTACTCGCCTACTTCACTGACTCATCTGTTGCACTGTTGAGATTAGGGATGTGAGTGGTTAAATATTAATCATTTAACCACCGAGAAGATGTTGACCTGTTTAGCATGTGGGTCTACAGGTTTATTTGTATATAGACACAGTGTGATGCACACCGGTCCAAGGCCATCACCCAGTCAGTGTGCCTTATGACTGAGACCCACATGCACTGGGTTTAGCTACATGCTACGTGCTAACTTCTACATTTGCTACACTGCTGAGGAACTTCCTCCTTCAGTGAGGAATGTGAGGACTTTCTGACATTTCTCACTTTCAGTCAAAACCTACTCTTGCTCAGATAGCATGTGGTTTCATGAAGAGCCTGAGCACTGACACTGACCTCCTCTCTTCTTCTTGGCAGCAGGTTCGCATTCTGGAGGGATGGGGAAGGACTCCTCCTCTATGGGTCCACACTCTGTAGACACCTCCACCACCGTCTCCATCATCACGTCTTCTGCAGGGTTCAAACAAAACACAGCATTTACAATGTTCTCTTCCTGCCAGGGTGTGAAGTGAGAGACCCACAGGGACACTGTATTTAACCGTTAGCATCATAAAATACTTGTGCATGGCTGTGTGTGTCTGTTACACATGAGCATGTAATAGCAGACCCTCACATTAAATATCACCACTAGCCTCATGGCTACAAACTGGTTCCTCACAGAAAGCGCTGAAGGGACAAGAGCCGAACACACTCCATCACAGACACATGGCTCTGATCATACTGCACAGCATGCAGCAACACAGATGTGTTCACATGTGGATCACATGTCAGATGCAGAAAGCAGAATTTGGGATACACACTGGTGGTGGTGGACAAGACTTTGCTGTTCAGCATGAGTCAGCTACACTCATTCTGTGCACAACGAACTGATACTAAACCAAAGAATGAAAGTGATCCAAACCAAAGACTATTCACTTCATCATGTCAGTTTGCAGTGTCGTTTCCTTTCAATATGTTAATAATAACAATGATAAGCTTTGCTTGTAATGCGCCTTTCATACAACATTTGCAGCTCAAACTACCTTACACAGAAATCACATGCTCCAAGTGTTTCATATAAAAACGACAGAATGACGCCAAAAACAGGGATAAAAAATGAATATAAAACAAGACGGACAATAAAACCCACTTCACAATAACAGTAAAAAATAAGATAAAATAATGTTTCAAACTGAGTACAGAGAATACATAAAATGAAGTAAAGTACAACATTTTAAAAGAAGTGCAGCAGTGTGTAAGTGTGAGGCAAAACACAAACGTTTCAGACCCACATCAGGACATCATAGCAAGTTAAAGTCTAATATAAAGAGATACGTTTTTAGCTTTCCTTTCCAGAGCTTTGGGATGTAATTCATGAAGGCTGCATCCTTGATTTTTTTTGGCTGTTGCTGAACACCTCCAATAAACTAGCAGCAGATGATCATAGTGGTCATGGTTTTCCAGCATCTTACTGATGAATGGAAGGTTGGATATTGGCCTGCACTTAGTGAGTGCATCACTCTCTTGGTTGGGTTCCTTTTGTAAAAGTTTTACTACATTGGGGAAGATGCCTGTTTGCAGGACATGACAAGAAACACAGTGAAACACCTGCTTTAAAAACACCGTAGGAACAGGATCAACACATGAGGTGGACGAGTTAGACTCAGTGACAGTCCTGCGGAGCTCAGTTAATGTAATTCTGGTGAATTTTCCCATGGTCACATCTTTTTACAGTGTTTGCTGAGGTCATCTGTGTTTTTATCAGCAGCAATGCTGGCTCTGACTGAGGTTAGCTTGTTATTGAAGAACGATGCAAGTTCTTCACAGTTTGATGCAGACAGCTGAGGGTAGTGCTGAGCAGCTGGTCAGGAGTGGAGAAAACTATTCTAGGGTTCCCAGCATTCTCTGTAATAATCTGTAATAAAAGTAATCCTTTCCTGCCAGACGTACTGCTTTGTTACAGACAGTCATGGCTTCTTTGTTTATATTACAGTGAACTATGACACAATGTAACGATGAGCTCTGATAATTCTGCTTTGAGCTCAAGAACAAGACATTCAAATGATGTAAATTCACAGAAGTCAATGTCTTTACACACAAAGTGTGCAGAAAAAATGGCTGCAATGCCTCCTCCTTTCCTGTTGTGTCAGTGTTACAACAGCAGTAGTGCTGTTTAGCCAGGTCTCAACTAAAACAGAAATGCTAATTAGTTTCAGTTTATATTACGAACCAAACATGATCTGACATTAAAAAGAGCTCATTTCAGCTGTAGGGATTCTGTGACAGGAGAGGAGACTGGCTGAATATTGACAAATTTAAGATTACTGAGACAGGAACCAGATGGTCTGTGACTGCTATGATGAGACTGTCTCATTTCTGATAGACACCAGAGTGATGGTGTCTGTGGTTACTGTTGTTTATTAGCTAATCCATTTGACAGAGCTTCAGTGTGGCAGCTTTGACTAACTTCTTCATTGGTGATTGTGGTGGAGGTGGGAAGGGTGGATGTTGGGTCCCTGAAGAATGTGATGGAGAGGGGCAAGGACAGAGACATCCTTTGAATGCTTCGAGTAATATGGAAAAATGGCTGTGTGTTTTGTCCATGGTGCTTATCTGTGCAGTTGTGTTGTTGTGCTCCCAAGAGCATGACATAGGATGGCATCAAGCAGGCTTCACAATTACTATTAAAATTAAGCGGCATACATATGAATTCACACACCGATGGCGCAGCATCACGTTTAGTATCTTGCCAATGATACTTCAGCATGTGGACTGCAGAGGCCAGGGTTCGAACCGTCAACCTCCTGATTGGCAGACGACCACTCTACCTCCTGAGCCACAGCCGCCCCGCTTCAACAAGTAATGTCTGGATGTATCCCATCAGGCTCAAAGCAGTTTTTACAGTTAAAAAAGATTTTGAAATTGTCGATTAATTTCATCTCATGGGTGAGGCATACCACTGTCAGTCGTGTACTCAGGGTAAGGAGTCTGGTGAAAGATGTGATTTCCCTCCCCGAGGCTGGAATGAGACCTGATAAGAATACATGTTGTGACAGCCGCTCAGTTTCTCCAGTAGTCCAGTTTTCCTTTGCTTTCGGTCTAGTGCTGGTGCTGTGCCAATAGGAAGCGTTATTAGGGAAGGCTAGTTTGGGAGTCTTCACAGCTGATCCAGTAGCATCGGAACACATCCAGGGTAGCATGTCAGCCACATCCGTTGCTACAGTTGGTGCGATCCTGTCTAAGCTAAAACTGTGCCTATTTTCAAGCACCTTGTACAGCAGCTACTGCAGAGTCTGTGAACTGCTCATTCTCACATATCTGATGCAGCAGTTCAGTCTTGTTTTCAAGCTGTGCAATTCTCTCATTCATTGACTCACACTCCATGCTGCTCACGGATTTTGCTGTCTTGTCTCCGTCTCAGGTTTCCAGTCAAACACACAGCAAAAGTCTTGTGCTATTTGGAGATCATGCTTGCGCAGTATTGAAGAAGTAATAAATGTGATTTTAAAAAAATATGGTGGTAGTCCCCTGTGTCGTTCAGACAATAAGTCCTGCTGATTTATAAGTATCAAGGATCCACTTTCCAAACTTTTGGCAGAAAAAACAAGGATATCAGCAAAAGCAGGGAAGCAAAGCAGAGAGCAGGCAGAAAAGCATCTGCTCTGTAGGAGAGTAGGAAGTACTGAACATTTAAATTGGATCTGTGTGGCTTATTACCTCTGCTGAACAACACTACTGACTGCTGCAATCGCTTGACATCTAAGACAACACATGCCGATGGTTATATCAACTTGCACCTCACTGTCCATATGACTCAGATTGCTGTGTCTATAAAACAGTGGAGGAATGGCTGGCTGTGTGTTTACCTGTGCTGCGTTCATTGTGCAGTCCTCCAGGAGACTCCATGTGGAGAAGAGCTTCGGCTGCTTCAAATGTTTTGTCAAAACAAACCACGCCATGACCCGACATCTCCACTGAGAAGAGGAGCAGAGAGAAGGTTGTCAGCACACACACCTCTGCAAACAACACATGCTCCCATCGGGGCGGCAGTACGACTCGACCTGAGGCATCAAATAACAAAAGCAAAACAAAGACCCTGGTTCTGGTGAGAAAAGGTTACGTTCACAACAGCACAGTGCTGCAAGCTTAACTATTTTGAAATGTTAACTTCCTTGTTTGAGGTTTGAAGAGGCAGTCTGTTCCTCCCTTCCTGTTTCCTGTAATCTGGCCTAAATCGTTACACGCCATTCCTGCCAGCGGAGGGCAGTCTACTGCTGTCATACACATCAACAGCAGTTCGGGGGAAAAGAAAGCACTTCTCTCAAATGAGTACATACACTGAAGTGAACATTAGTATGAATGACACAACAGAGTTCACATCAAATGAAACTGCATTTAAGATGATTTAAACAACTGAAAACAAAACTGATACGAGACCTTAAGTCCAGTTACATTTAGGAAAAAAGACTGCATCATGTACTACTCTGGATTCATAAAAAGTTAGATTATTAGCGGCACAAAACAATGGATTTCAACTGAGCGTTTTCCTTACATATGCCAAATCAACTCATAAGGTTGAGAAACAGTGCTGCGGTCACAGCTAGTTCCCATCAGTTATAGGAAGGCAGTCGGCAGAAACCTCACTTTAGCTCAGAGAACAAGTTTATGTCGCCTGCAGCATTTGGCTCTCCGAACAGCTTTTCAGTTTGTTTTATTGATATGTATGGGCTTCACATTAAGATGGTAGGAAAGCATTCAGTTTCTTTAATCATGTGTTTTGCGTTAACTTACACAACACATTTTAATCAACCTTTCTGTGCAGCAAAAACATACAATTTCTATGCTCACTCTATGGTGTATGGGCACTCACACTGAACATAAACAAACCCCTGATAGATGGCCCATCCTAAAAAATGAGAAAGACGGCATTTTTTTCACTTGTTCTAACAAAAATGCTGACCATGAAGCACAAAAAGCAAAAAAGGGAAGAATTTACAGCCACGGACGGCTGGAGGATGTGAGCCTGATTGTTTGTTCTGCCACAAAGTTCAGTTTTATTTCTGTCACAGTCAACTCTACAGTTTGGATCAAAGCATGTCAAATACCAGTAAACTATGAATATACTTGTGGGAAATCAAAACAAGTCCAAAATTAAGCCCAATCTGTACAGCATGAGGACTGTGTTTATCTTGTGTAATGTACAGTAGATTGTAAATGGACTGTATCTATATAAGGTGATGGAGGACAGGGTTTACTTACAAGAGGGACTTAAATGAAATCCTAAAGATGTTATTGGATGGCTCGAAAGTGGGCATGGGTTGGCAAATACAGCGCGACACGGACTGGTAGAGAGGTACAAGCTCTGGAGGAGCAGGACTTTTAGCCATCACACACAACCAGGCCTGCAAACTCCAGAGGGATGACAAAGGTTCTGAGAATAACGCCGACCTTCAGTTTGTGACAACCCATACTCTGTGTCACCACAGCCACTGGGCCAAATAAAGGAGTTACAAAGAAAATACACGCTCATTTTTTGCCACTGTAAACAAAGTCACATGGAGTCTTGTTTGCATATGATGTTTTCCAGTTAAAAAACCCTGCTCCTTTTAATCAAAATTAGCTCTAATGCGTTTTCTTGGATGTCAAAATTCAGTTCCATCAAATTCTCTGACCCCTCCCTAACCACAACTTCAAGGTCGATTAGCATGCTACGAGATAAATGAAAAATCAGCAGAGACACAGGACTATAAATTTGATGCTACTGAAGCACTGAAGCCCTGCTGGAAATACCTTCAGCAAAGGATTTATAGCTGAGTGTCATAATAATGTTAAATAATGCTTAAATTATATTTCCCAGCCGTTGGGGCTGTAATTAATAGCTGGAGAGAAGGGAAAATTAAATGTCTGTTCTGAATGGAAGTGGAATTACTGAACAGCCTATGCAATGTGAAAATCGCTTCTTACCCTATCCAGTATGTCTGAACTTAAAAAATAACCGCAATTATCATGAAGCCATCCACTTTGTCAGACTTAACATTCAGAGGACTCACCAGAGTCAGACGCCTCTGTGACCACCTCCTGCTCCTCGGCCACGTCCTGCATCAGGTACGTCTCATCGTCATAGACCAGGACCTGTGCCGAGTAGCACTCCTCCACCTGTGCACTGGGCACCTCCTCCACGATCACTGCCGGACATCCCTCCTCCTGCAGCACCACACCCTCCTCCTCTTCCACCTCCTCCTCCACCTCCTCTCCACCCTCCATGATCACCGCCTCGATTTCCTGCTGAACAACTTCTTCTTCCTCCTCCTCCTCCTCCTCCTCCTCAGCCGGCTGCTGCTCACACTGAACAAGTTTGAAGAGATGTGAAAAAGTGAGATTTTTAGTCTTGTAATCGTTCCCAGATCCCAGCAATTAACTCGGTCAGTATAATGTGATCATAGCTAAAAAAAAGAAAATGAACCCATATTGTGTGCATCCAGACTTTTTGTTCTGGAATTTTTAACCATTGATCTTATTTGTCCTTTTCAATTCAATTCACATCAACTCATCTTCTTGAAAAGTTGTCAGTACCCAGTTAATGTGCTCACCAGTGGCAGTGGCTCTTTGGATTGACCGTTCAGTGAGTGGAGGACAGCAGCCTTACACAAAAAGGAATGAGCTTTAAATATGCTCACCCAACGACCAATCAATGATCACCAGTGTTCGTCCAAGGATCTCCTCCATTGTTCTTGGACTAGTTGTGTTTTATCTTTACAGGGGGACTTTTATTCCACTGCCTGGATCCTCTCATTGATGTTCCACAGTCTATGCATCAGTTTAGATGAATACATATATTATGACAGCAGCTTGAAGAACAGTACATAATTCTACAGAGTCCATATGCACATTGGCAACATCATTTATCTTCAAACAGGCTTTTATAGGCTTTCCATTAAAATCTATGCCACTGGGATTTACAGAATACTCTGTTTGAACTTTCCATCTTCCACCTCTATTGTTTCTTAGCATGCCAGTTGTATTATTCATGGACGGTACAGATTTGGTTTTGCCTTAAGCCTCATTCACACACTGTCATGTAGTGTCTGCACTGCTACCCCGTTACACAGTGAGAGAGTGGGCGTGTTGATGTTGAGTGTCACTGCTTTGAAATCTTTTCTCCTTGCTTGTATATTGATTTCCACTCGTTCGTCGACACTGCGAATATGTTCAAATACATGTAGTATTGATACCAACATAAAAACAGTCACCATGATGGATGACTCCTCTTCCTCCTCTCTCCTAAGTCTCTTCAGTCATAATATCAGACGAAAATAATCCCCAAGATAGATATGAAAATATCCCAGGTCTACACACTGTTTCCGTGCTGCTTCTCTCACTTCTCTCAAGGTCCTGCATTAAGAGTTTATTTCAACCAAACCAGAGTTGGTGGAGATCATTGGAACAATGTCAGGACGAACCAAGATGGTTTTGCTGAGTTTTATTTTGTTTCTGTCAGTTTGAGTGAAGCGTGTTTTACGTGCTGTTAGGCTGCCAAAAGCAAAATTAACAGAAACTGACATCCCTACTAGGAACATTAAAGATAGTAACTTTATTCTAAATATGACTGTACTTTATTTTCCAGCATTCAGTGTTCACTTCAGTGTTGTGTGACCATCACTGTTTTGGCCAATGTTAAAAGAATAATGCTCGCTCACACCTAAGGAGTGTGAGTGCAAGCAACAGAATGCTGACTGCAGCTCACTTAACGGAACCTGTGTCATTAATAACAGAGATTTTTTTGAAAATTCCACATAATACCAACCAAGGGACCCTTGATAGTTTTCAACTAAGATGTTTATAATCATATATTTCAGCTGGGACAAAACAGCCCTTCAGCTCAAGTACTTGACAGAGCAAAGCTGAATTACTATCTCTTCAACATAGAACTTTGCTGACTTCATTGACGATCGTTGTGGGGACACACAGACTTACCTGTTGGGGCTCCTCCACCACAGTGACATACTCCACTATGTTCCCTCCACCGTCTGACACTACCACAGAGGTCATCACTCATTCCTACCAAAACAAAAGCACAGCCAGTCAGGATGGAGATGGCATTGCTAACATTACAGAGCTGAATGATTTCTATGCATGATTTCGTAATATCATTCATATCCAAGTTTGGAGAGTGTGTTTGTGTGTTTAAATGTGCAGGGGGTGGGGTCATGTGAAAGCCCCATGGGTGTCTGCTCCCCTCATGACTTGTAATGTTGTGCTCTTTGTTCTGAGGAAAGAACACCACATCACCCTCCAGTCTAACATCATCTGGCAACTGCAGTCTTAAGCAACATTCAGCTTACATGTGATCTAACAGCAGGCATTTGATTCAATAACACGGTCACTACATTTATCAGAAATGCAACTTAGACCTTCGTCCAGCATTACACTCACAAGAGAGTGAGGCAAGAACATCTTAACACTGGAGGCACAGGCTGCAACAACCAACGAAGAGTCATCTCAAATACCTGAGACAATATGTCCATTAACAATTCATACTAAATAATAATGATAACAATAGCTTGTTTGCACATGATGTCACGTCATTTTTTGTTGTGGCGCAAAGTGCAGGACAGGAAGTGATTTTTTGCATAGGAAGCACTGTAACACACTCAAAATTCCTGTTGTGCATTGTTTACGTTTGCTCAAATCGATCAAACTGAGGAACCATGAGGAGTTTTTATCGAGTGCCAAAAGGTAGGTGAAAAATACAAGAAAATTACAGAAAAGTCCTGGAAGAAAAACAGTCATCTCGATGGACTGGTACCAAGGCCATGGACCCAACCACTAACAAGAAAATTGATGCCTCCATACTTTTCTATGCTTTCGTTTGGTTTCTGGAGTAGAACGATGTCTGAATGAGCATATGTTTAAAGCAGCAAATCTTTCAGTTCAGCTGAAAAATCACTTCTCTTTATAACATAAGGATGACATCAAATATGTTCTAATTTTCTGTTTATACCTGTCTCTCATACTTTCATCGCAACTAGCACAGTAAAAACTTTTCTCCATCTTCATCATTGCAGTTTTCACTTCCTGTCCTACATTTGAATTGAACATGGGCGTCATGTGACTGCAAACAACCTATTGGCACCTGTGTAGTACAGTTGTTGGTGTTTCATATTGTGAGTTTGATGCCTGAGAGGTCTTTTACCTAAACGTTGGATTTTAATGGAACTGAGGGCCAACAGGGTGTGGACTTTCGTAACACTCTTTGCATGATTGCAGATTTGCCTACACACCTGTCAACTAGATATTTATTTTGTTTTGTTTTTTACAAAACACTTAATTTGTTATTTTAACAACACTAAAAGTTATGAAGCTGTTTGACACACTAGCCTTCTGTGATAAACTCGGTGGGCATTATAGGGAAACCAGTTTCAAATCATTAATATATGATGTAAATATTATTCAAAGCATGAACGCAGAGCTGAGCGATGACACAGTGGCTTATAGCGTCGTATTGTGCTTATACGCAATCGAAATGGCTAAAAGTCAAATGAAATTGAGATTTTGGAAGGTGTTTTTCCTCCAAGCTCATCATTTACTGGAAACAAGGCAAGTATCGTGCATACATGCAAATCGGGATGCACAGACAAAAACCGCAACGTTACCGTTGGCTAAATGCCAGCATGACTAAATCAAAACAGAAAGAGTGACTGAAAATACAGGCAGTGTCCATCATGTCAGACAACGCTAACTTGTCTGAAGAGAAGACAGGCACCGACTATTCTCACCACACAAGCTAATGTTTACTATCTGAGCGGGTCTGCACGTCTGTGTGCTCACTGAGTCTGTAGCTGCAGCTCTAGATTCCCAGCTAACTAGTTAGCTAACAACAATGTTGTTAGCTACTTACTCAACATGGCTTAATCAACTTTCTAACTTCTGCTGCAAACATTATTCCATTTGTTATGTAACGTCACATATTAAATGTCATGAAACTAAAAAAAACACTGGATTCTCCTTTTAAAAAGGAAGATTACCCAAAACCCAATAACTTAGCAATGGCTAGCATTAAGGTTACTTACTGAGCTCCAAACAGTTAGCAAAAAGCTAGCTAACGTATATGTGTATATTTATACACTGTCATTGACTGGCCAATACAGCAAATTATGACACCTGGTTATGGAGTTGTGATCCATCAGAGCCTACTGATGCGTTAAAGCAATGAGTACCCCCACCTTACCTTGTTTTGCTTTTGCTAGCGAAAAGTAAGCTCCACGGATAGCACTAGCTGGGCCTGGGGTTAGCTAACGTCAGTTAGCCAAGTTGACAAGGCCAAAACGCTTACTTCGCTTGCATACACGAGTGTTTGCAAGTCCTTCGTCCCTCAGAATCACTTTGTAGACACCTATATTCGTCCTGTGTTATATCTAAAGGGTGAGCGTGGGTTAAGGCCGTCAACTTGCTCGTTTCTTGCTATCCTGTATCTTTCCGGCGCGCCGCCTCTTCACCACACCGGATCCAGCGGGTCAAAGCACAGAGCGCCGTGACGTCATGAGGACGATCCCCATCCACAGTGAACGAGCGCAACCTCCTGCACTCTGGAATCCTGCGCTGTGTGTGAACGTCCAAGATCTGCTGACTGTCTGTGTTCACAACATTCTATAAAGACGGAAAAGGTTTAATAAGAAAAAATTGAGAACGACCTCGTATGTACTTGCTGGTAAGATAAGATTGGAACTCCTCCACTGGTTCATAATCCCAAATTTACTCTTAAAATCGAACCAGTAATTGTACAATCTCCAACAGTCACCCTTATAAATAACTAAGTTGAATAATTGGTTTATTAATGACATTATTGTGATTATTGTGATTATTGTAAGCTAATTGGTTTTATTCATTTAATTCATGAATGATCACTATGATTATTTAAGGGTTGGTTCATAGTTTTTTAAGTCTGTCTTAAACAGGATATAAACAGTGTAATGTAAACTGTTTTTACTTACTGGAATCATTAAGAGATCCCTTCCTAAAGCATTTAAATGGAAGAGATGGAGAACAAAATCGACAGTCCTTGTTCCATGCAAAAATACATTAAGTTTATGTGTTCATACCAGGCTTTAGCAATCTGAATTAATCCAATCAAACTGGAATCTTCCAAAGTTTCAGTCTTGATGGGAGTGTCAAAATCTAGTTTTACAACCATTTTTTTTCAATTGATGTTCTAAGGAGCATCTTTTTAAATCAATGTGTTACAACAAGTTACCACTCTGCAAACCTGATGCCAGGTGGCATTTCAGCACAGGCACACTGTACACAAAGCACAGAGAGTGGGACGATCGGGGTATTATAGATGGCCCAGCAGTTCATTTTAGCCCATGCAGGTTAATCTTGCCATGCTGAGAGGCATGAGAGAGACAGTTCATTATTTTCAGAACATAACAAGTAAGCCTGTTGTCATGTTAGTTATGATTGCAGCTTCATGAAGATAGATGTGATTTTGTATTTTTGCAAAATATATCAGACTAAGATTTTACATGATGATAATTTTCTAAAATATCATAGACTGCTACATATTAAGATGCTCAGCAGTGTATAAATGGTTAAAATTAGCCACACCTTGACCACCTGCAACAATAAAATACTACTTGCGTGAGTACTAATTCAATAACACAGTAGTACAATAGTCATTGGATCCAATTTCATGATGATACTTGAAAGAATATTTTGTTGATCACACATTAGTACCTTTTACTTACATGGCATTTTTAATGTGCAGGACTTTTACTTGCTATGGAGTATCTTTATATTGAACTTTTGTTAGTTTTACTGAAGGATCTTAAAGTACAATTCCATTCACCTCTCCTGAATTGGGGTGGCAGCAGATGTGTCACAGGCAGGCACCTGAAAGTGAGCCTATGTGACATTGCTTGAACAGCAACAACTGCGTTCAGGAGCAATGATTTGGGGAAAATGGTAATTGCTAATACATAGCATAATAGTATAAGTTGATGAGCAGTAAAGGTCCCAAAGTCAATTTTCTTTTATAATATTAAATATTCAAGATCAAGAAAGCCATTTCACTATTACTCACTAAGAGTTAAATATTTAGATCATTTGCTTCATCAGGACTCAGTGGATGTGCTTTGAACAGGTTTAACAGTGACTAAACAACCCTATTTCTTTTACTATTTTTTATAATCTGTACAAGTGTGCATATAAATAATTGTTTTTCTATTCTGAACACTTATTTTGACCTCTTTATGCCAACATGCTTGCTCTTTGTAACATTTGCTGGCTTTCCCCGGTGTGGGATCAGTAAAGTCTTATCTTAGCTGTCATCAGATTCTGACTCAACAGTTGCTAAAGCCTAATTGGTGTATGACCTTCTTCTAACTTCTAACTTCTTCTAAACCAGTGAGAAGAGCACAGAGAAACAAATAGATATCTTTAATGTTAAATATCCAAAACTGAGGCTGCTTGAAAAAACTCATCTTCAGGGCCTTTCACTCAGCGAACTGAGAGTAATGTTAGCTGCACATCCAGCACTGCAGCATCAGTGCACTAGCCACCATAAGCTACTGGTCAAAGTATTGGTAGCAGCAAAAGCCCTGAGTTTACTGAGCAAGGCGAGAATGGCTATATTTCACTTGTGCATACAACTTTTTAGTTATCAGAGGGACACTGATTTTGCATATTTAAAAAAAAATGTACACCTAAACAACTGAAGAAAATGGAGATGGTAGCAACAAAATAAAAACTCACTGTAGTATTTGTATTCCAGTTCTGTAGAAAAAAAGGTCAAATATGTATTTGGGCTCATGCTACCTATCAATCTCAAGGAGTTAGGTTCTTCTATCTGCAATTCTTTTCACACAAATTATGTCATTGACAATTCTTACTATTGTTATTCCTTCTGATTTCACAGAACACACTATTATGTCGGGTTAGGTTAAGCCAAGTAGAACAGTGTTCTTGGGAAAAACTTTAAAATGACAAGCAATCAGACAAAAATCATGTTTAATCCCTCTTTATTTTGCAAAAACAGTAACATTTGTAATAGCCAGTTTGTCCTTTGCTAAGTCAAAGACATTCACTTACATCTTAATCGAGACCTGTGAACCTGCCTGTGAACACCAAAGACAGACTAATCATCTAATTTCTGTAACATTCTTACTAACAGTAGGTTCAATTCTTCCCTCAGTGATCTCAGATCTATTTCAAAGTATCCTATGCCAAGATACCAAAGCCTGAAATTCAATAATAGACGTGAGGAAATCTGAAAGAAGGTATCAAGGAAGAGAGACTACAACACAACCGTCAAAGCATTTCACACTGGAGACTTTTCTTCAGACATAATGTAACATTTCCCAAACACACGCATTTCATGTCAAACCAGCACATCACCATCATGACATTTCATACTTGCTGCAAACCTTTAAATTACACATCCACACAGGGCTGAACGCTAGAACAAAACAAGAAAAGCTATTCCAAAGGACAGAGAAGTAGAGTGAAAGAACATGATGCTGCTTGTGCACTCGCCTATTCAACTCACAAACACAGTTCAAAGAGCCATGATACTAAGCTACACTTAAATGTACATTGATAATCAGTCTATGTTAAACCAGTATCCCTTATTGAGTTTCTTTCTTCAATCTATATCAGTGGCTAAGGCAGAGATGTAGATTAAAAAGGATGTGAGAAGGACTTTTTGTAATTTAATATGGGTATATCATTTAGTATTTTGCACATTCACTGTATTCATAAGATTGTCTGCAAAAAGTAAGGAGAGGAACAACCTCCCTGAAACAGGTAAACAACACTGAAAATAGAAGAAAACACCTGCTGTGCTCTCTGTGGGTCAAAACTTTCAAGTCTGTTCCATTTCTGGAAACACCCCTATTCATGATGCACAGCTGCTATTTTCCAACAGCTGTCAAGGGAAAAACACCTACTGTGACATCGCCAACCTGGGTGTGGCCGAAAGTGAAACATGCTTCAGTGTTCTAACCCAATGAGAGCAGTGCAGCAGCAGCAGCAGCAGCAGCGAGAGAGAGTGTGTGTGTGTGTGTGTGTGTGTGTGTGTGTGTGTGTGTGTGTTTTACTGTTAAGCTCCCCTTGAAGGAAGAGAAGTAAAGGGAAACGAACACATGCCTTTAGGTTTACAGGATAACTTGTTTTAGTGATGAAATTTCAACTTGTGAAAAATAACAATGTGCTTGCTGAAGTTAGTGCCTCAGCAACTGTGTTGTTGGCTTTGGAGCTGTAACACTAATGGCATCAAAACATCTGTAGTGTCATCTTAAAGACTGAACAAGAAGGAAAACTGAGGTAGCAAGGTAGCTCCTTTAAATGGGCTGTGTAGCCAGTGTTCTCAAAGTGTTTCTTCATAAAAACAAATTGCTGCACGTGCTTCCAGCCGTTCATTTTCACACCAAGAGAAAAAGGAGGAAAAACCTGAGGTTGGGTACTGTACACAATGCTGGTGACTCAAAACATCCCTTGCCTTAAGCATTAACACTATAGGTTCACTTCACAAGTGGCTGGGCACTGTTTGGGTTAATAGGATTTGGTGAGGAGTACCAAGGTATGTGGAGTGACTTTTGAGGCAGTAAACACGGTAACATAAAAAACTGTGGACTGAATGGCTCAGTTTTGTCCACAGCAGTAAACAGACTGTAGTTCATTGGAGTTACCAGATCTTTCATTGAGGCTACTAAAGGATAAACCAGAGATCTGTTGAACCACTGACTGACTCATTAGGGACTGTGGAGTCAAGACGCGATGTCAGAGTGGAGTGTCACAATATATCGGCTATATGGGTACCACCAATAGGTTGGGATGATGGCTCCAAAAAGCTGGCATTGATCTAAACACTGTGTATTATGTGCATCTTTACACTGGAACTACATATTAGCCCCTTGTGTTTTTAGGGGTAAAAGGAGGAAGGGGAAGTGTAGGAGAAAGGCACATCCTCTTCTTCTGCAGGATAGAAAGCCATCATTCGGGAGCCCTTTACTGTGATGGAGGACAGAAGACAAAAGTCAATGGTGCTGTACATTTTCAGTGTCTATATGAATACATCGTGTCCATAGCCTATTCTACAGTAGCAAGAGTAATCAAAGGCTCAGTACCTGTTGGAATTACTGCATTTGCATCCTAAGAAGACGTCGCTTACCCTGAATAGCAGAGTTTAAAATCCATGTTAGAGTGATTTTTTTTGAAGCCCACACTGATTAAGACAAGTAGGGGTCAAAACGTCATTACATATCGTGTTATACTGCATCCTGATAGTAAAAAGAGGTCTCTTCAATGCTTTCTAAAATACTGTTACACTGGGCTGGGAAATACACTAGTCATGTACATACTGATCACATCAGTACACTGAATCTTTAATCAATCTGAGATCAGCCTAAACACAAAAGTTATCTCGTACCTCAGAAGCAGGGCCATCTTCATCGTCTGGAGCTGGGATGATTCTACCAGTCATGGGCCCCATTCCCAGCACCCTGGGCCGTTTTTCCACTTTAGGGGTTCCTTCCAGAACCACAACAATGTACTCTTTCTTGGGATCTTCAGCCAGGGTCTCTGCAGGAGCTGCAACTGCTTCTTCCACCGCAGGGGCTTCTGCAACTTCCTCCACAACTGCCGTGATGACTGGTTCTTCAACTAGAGCTGCAGTAACATCGGGTTCTACTGGTGCAACCTCTACTGGTGCTGGAGCCTCAACAACCAGTGCGGGGGTCTCCTCTACTGGGGCTGCCACGACTGGTGCAGGGGTTTCTTCAACAAACTGTGCAGCCTCTACTGGTGCTGGAGTTTCCACAACCAGTGCAGGGGCTTCTTCAACAACTGGTGCTGCCTCTGCTGATGCAGGGGTTTCCTCAACAACTGGTGCAGTGGTCTCCTCAACTTGTGCCACCTCTACTAGTGCTGGAAGTTCAACAACTGGCATAGGGGTTTCTTCTTCTTGTGCTGCCTCTACTGGTGCAGGGGTCACCTCAACTTGTGCCACCTCTACTGGTGCAGGGGCTTCTTCATCAACTGCTGCCGCCTCTAGTGGTGCAGAGGTCTCCTCAACTTGTGCCACCTCTACTGGTGCAGGGGCTTTTTCCGCATCTGGTACAATCTCCACTGGTGCAGGGGCCTCTTCTACTGCCACTGGCGCAGCCTCCACTGGTGCAGGGGCATCTTCTATTGGGACTGGTGCAACCTCCACTGGTGCAGGGGGCTCTTCTACTGGGACTGGTGCAACCTCCACTGGTGCAGGGGCCTCTTCTACTGGGATTGGTGCAACCTCCACTGGTGCAGGGGGCTCTTCTACTGGGACTGGTGCAACCTCCACTGGCGCAGGGGCCTCTTCTACTGGGACTGGTGCAACCTCCACTGGCGCAGGGGCCTCTTCTACTGGGACTGGTGCAACCTCCACTGGTGCAGGGGCCTCTTCTACTGGGACTGGTGCAACCTCCACTGGTGCAGGGGCCTCTTCTACTGGTAATGGTGCAATCTCCTCGGGTGCAGGGGGCTCCTCTACTGGTACTGATGTAGCATCCACTGGTGTAGGAGCTGCTTCTACTGGTGCAGGGGCATCCTCAGCTGGTGCAATTTCTTCAACAGGCTTTGCCTCTACCGGTGCTGCGGAATCTTCCACTTGGATGTCTTCAACAGAGGGCACCAACCCTTCCTTTACTTCAGCTATCTTCGGTACCTCTACAGTAGAGGCAGCTGCCAGCAGCACTGCAACACAAAATCCAGCCATCCAAACATCACTGATGCTCAAGTTATATTTTTACAACTTTAGCTTATACAACGTGAGGCCATTAACCATGGTAACTTGCTTTGTGAGACTCTTCTCAGGATAGAGGATATGGTACCAACAAATCTGGTGATTGTGACTACATACAGGTGCAAGGTTAACACCCAACAGTTGAAGAGGTTGAAGAGGAAAAAAAGGTTTTACAGGAAAGCTGTGTTATTCAGTTGAAGCATTTATGAAGTGGCCCAAAACAGAGAAAATACAGCTTCCCAAAGAAATTTTGCATGGGCAAAAACCAAACCACAGCATACATAATAATGGGCAAATACACTGCTTTAAACTCTGAATTATGTTTTTGCAAGAAATCAGTAAAACTGAGAAGAATATTGGAATGTGTACAATAATGGATTTTTTGAGGCAGATGTGCATAAGTTTTTGAGGCTTGAAGAAAAAAAAAAATGATGTATCTGCCAATATTTTTGCATATTTCATTTTTGATGAAGTTCTCTTCAATTTGATTATTAAAGATACAAGACCAACAAGATAATGGTTTGGACATTTTATAGTTGAAAAATAACTCATCAGTCTTCTCTGGTGGACGGAATATACAGCAGTACTAATTAAGGCTATGTGATAACCTAGAATTGGAAATATATTGACCATGCCGATACATCAGTCGTGCTCAAACAAAAGACCATTCACCAAGCACGACTCCTTCAAATCCTCACTGTTAAGTACAGAAAGTGAGGATTTTTAAGAATGCATATGGAATATACTATAGCTATATCATGCAAAAATACTCCTTAAAAGTATATCACTATGCAAAAAGCAAAGGTTGTGTCTGATGATTAGAGAAGTGCCCGTGCATTGCTGATACACAGTGCTGCAAAGCAGAGCTGAGTGCAGAGCTGAGTGAGGAGATGCTGTAGAGAGCCTGATTAAAATATTCATTTAATAATAAATGAAAAGAGCATGCTTGCATCTGTAAGATCACTGAAGACTTAGATATTGCCATCTCATATTGAATGCATTTCAAGAATTTACAAAAGATATATTTGGTATTTGAGAAGACAAAAAAGCACTGAAAATGCAATTGTTAAACTGGTGTGAATAGCTAGAAATGTCCTTATTTAAAAGCTACAAAACAAAATAATGATAAAAAGACCAATTCAGACAAATTAAAGAGCAGTAAACCTTTCCGGTTTGATCAAAGCTTTATTGTATGGCTCAATTAATTACTTTTAACTTTTCACAGTGCTCCTTATCCAGTTATAAGCAAAATAAAAATATGATCACATAAGATTTGAATCACTCAGTAATCCAATCGTTTCTTTGACAGTTTCTCTGACCTTATGATTCCTCTGGTGATTTCACATTACAGTTAAGGAAAATAACACACTGCAGCAGTTACAGAATTTGTACACAATTTTCAGAGCCATCTCATGTTCATGTATCTCTGTAGGATATACACAACTGTACGACAGTTTAAGGATTAACAGGCGTCTACCTGCTCTGTGATAACTGGCAAAGTATTAAAACATTACAGAGGTTTATATTGGAGAAATACAGTATTTAGTCAAATCTCATAAATTAGCATTAGGTCCTTCATAACAAAAAGATACCAACAATATCACAGCATTTGAGGGGTTTTCTCTGCTTGTTCTCTTGCCATGTCTATTTACTTTTGCGTGGAAACCTACAGAAGGCTTGTGGTAATCTCGCGGGTGAATGAGCAGGTTTTTAATACTGTTAACTGTGCAAAATCATAGCCAATCTGCATGAATGAGGTTTGTATTGAGAGTGATCACATTTATTTCACCCATAACTGCAAATGAGCGTCGCATTAAGACCTCACTGCCACTTTGAACCTGCTGAGAAGATGGCCTTGCTGATTTTTAACATCTCTAGGCCTCATAATAATCTCAACTAATATAGACATCGTACACAGTGATTTACGCTGCACATTAAAATCTTGAGTCATCCTTACATGAAAAAATGCTTAATTTGCACACAGTGCTGGCTGCCCTTTATACCCACTCCAATAAATAAAAGAGAAAATATACAGTTTTAGGAGACAGAGAAGAATGATGAATAAGAGGTGAACCCTGGCACCTGAGAAAAAGCAAATGACCCATAGTGGTTCTAGACAGTGATTATAAGTTACCTTTTCTATAGTTCTGTGTTGTGATGGAGGAAAAAGACCTGCTGTCAGCAGCTCTTTAATTAAAGTGGTTTCGAGATAGCCAAGTGTGTATCTAGTAGTGTGTGCATCTCCCTGTAGTGAATGTGTGGAACCTCAGGCCTCAGAAGAAGCTGCCTCCTCCTCAGATGAAGAACTCGTACCATTGCTTTCGGGTTCCTCTGCAGCGAGGGCGGGTTGTTCTGCCACAGCCTCAGCAGCCTCCTCAACAGCTTCAGCCACTTGGGCCACTTCTTCTGCAACCGTCTCCACTTCCTGCGCTGCCTCTGCAACGACCTCAGCCACCTCGGCAACGACCTCAGCAGCCTCTGTGACTGCCTCAGCAACTGCCTCCACTAAAGTCTCTGCCTCACCATCAGCAGCTGCAGGGGCCTCCTCTTCGCCAACCTCAGCTTCTCCACTGGCCTCCTCAGCTGCTGCCGCCTCTTCCTCCTGTTCTCCATCTGGAACACAAGAAGGGACAGTGTTGGCTGGAGCATTGGCTTGATGGACAGGGCAAACTCATTCTGTTTTCCAGTACAGTGAGCAGCCAATGGTCTTGATGTTCACTCTACAACCCCCCCGCCCCATCAACCAAATAATATTTATCACTGGTGCAGCCACTGTGTTTTCTACAGACACATGCAGTTTGAAATGCTGCATGTAAGACCATAAACCAGGCAAGACATCACTTTTCTCAAATGTGAACTATTTTGATTATTATTTAAAAAGTAGCGATACACAATATTCTTAATATACTATCAGTAGTTAGGTTTCCATCCAAGGTGTGAAATGGACAAGAAAAAGGGGAAAAAAAAGTGGTGAAATGTTTTGTAATCCCTAAAAATCTTCTTTTAATGCGCACTCAAATGTGGCAGGATTGTCACTTTTTATTGGAAATTCAAAGAACCATTACAATGTGAGAAGAAATTATTATTGAACCCTTCTTAATCTAACTGGATTCAAATTTCACAGTAAGTGGAGAAAAAACTCTGCATACTGCACACTACAAGTGACCTGACAGTGCCATGGACTTATTGCTGGACTGCAGCAAGGTGGGGGCCAGCCCAAAAGTCTGTCCCTGACTTACTGAGTGAGCAAGTGATAAAGTTTCCCCACTGGCTGTTGTGTTAGCTGTGGTCTGTAACAATGAAAGCAGACTAATGGAGCGCCATGCAACACATGGAACTCTACGATCCTGAGTATCGAAACAGCCATCTAATGGGTACATCCCCACTCGCACAACACTGAGGTTTTTTGTCAATGCTCATTTAGTAGGTGGGCCTATTGTGGGAACATATTCATAGAATCTGGAGTTACAGTGCATAACACAAGGTTTTATTTCATGTAGTTTCTATTGTTCTCAATGTAAACACGATGGCAGCAGTGCATGGGCTCAGTGAGCACAACTCTTTGTGGCTGGCTGTGTGACTATGGTAACCACAGAAACCACAGGGAGGGAAACAATACAGCAGCTGATTTCTCTTGTATCAGTGTTTCCAAGTGATTTACCTCTTCAACAGCAGAGAACAGACAGGTCAATGAAGAGAAAAATCTCATTCTATTCATGATAACAGATAGCAATATGAAGCAGTTAATATAACAGTAGGTGAATAGCAGCAGCCTGTGGTGTACGGGCTGGTAGAACCACAGGAAGCCAGGTGTTACTGTGTAAAAATGAGATGGAGCGTTGGATGGAAACATAGCTACTAACAGCTTATCATATTATTTTTTCCCAGATTTTCCAAACCTTACCACTGCCTCAGTGAACACATCATCTGAAAAAAACCAGAGGCGACACTTTTACGACACAAACTGCATGCCAACTCAGACAGGGAGGAGAAGGACAAAGAGGGGAGGAGGGGAAGGGAAAAGGAAGGGCAGAGGAGTGCAGGTTAAGGTGCAGGGTGGAGGGGGTGAAGTTGAATATTGGTTCTTACCATCCAATTAAGCTATCAGTTATATATCTGGAACTCTGAAAGTGAGTCTGACACTGAGAAAAACACTGACACAGCCCAGGTAAATTGTGCGTCTTTACTTCTTAACTGAGAGAAAACTCCATTTGTTCTGTATGAACCAATAACAAATATACAGCATTCGTAGGACACTGGTCAGGAGTAAACTTTGAGTCGAGTGCTCAACACTTGGATCATTGACTATTGGGAGTGATAGTAGCCTGCCTGCTGACATGATGTCATATAAGAGGTAGTATTTGAGCATATGTTAAGGCTCTGTAGCACTGTGGAGGAGCTGCTTGTTCAGGGAGAATTTTCCCCTCCTGCAAATTTCCAATACAAAAGCCCTGTTTTTATGATACCTCCAATGTTCCTCAACTTAAAACACAGGTGTCTCCTGCACAATGTAACAATACTGTCCGTAAGTTTATGTTATGGCTGTCAGTTTGAAGTCTTTCTTCCACCAGTTTGGTATGACAGACGGCTACAAATGCTACAATAGCAATGTGGCTCAGCCCCACTGATATGACAAAGAAACCAGTGAGAGGCTGGGATTGAGAACAAACAACTGTGCTATATTTGTTAGCCACTCAAAATTGAGCACTAATCAAAAAAGAGAAGTTTTTTTTCTTCAATTGTTATTACCAAAATGCATGATTGGCTAACTACGCATTTTGTACCTTTAACGTTTATATCAAAGAACCAGGTATTTTCTAATGTTCATCTTTGCTTGTCATTTGTAAAGATGATTTCAATTTTTCTTCCAGGACCCCAGACCTTGAAAAAAAGTTCCTCCCACTTTGCAACTCTGTCGGGCAGATATGGCATTCATAACAGCCTTGGAAGTCAATCATTTACACTTCCCATTGGAGGATGCGCCAAAAAACGCAGAGAAGCAATGAAAATATTTAAGGCTAAATACTAATATGGTCTTTTACATCATTATCATTACCTTTAAATGTGTGTTAAACATTATCATGTCAGTGGAAATGCACAGTGACAAGACTATTTCTTATATTTTCTTCGTTTAGATTCTTTGTAAACATTGTAGCTAGTAGAGCGTAAAGATGAAGGATCATGAATAATCTTTATATTTTCATACAAATGCCAGTGCTGTAAAAGTTTGTCAATACTGAAAGTTTCACTGAACATAAACATATACAAAATTATTATTGAAGTGGCCTTTGAGACTGTAAATACAGTGGATAAATATCTAACCACTAGATAAATATGTTGACCTGAGATAGCGCTAAAAGTAAACCTGGCAAATTCAGCTAACAGAGCCCTTCAGATAATGCTAATGGCATACCATCACTCACAATAGTGAACTCTAATGTGTTAGCAATGATAGCTCTGCTCGACAGTTTTGCTGACCAACCAGATAATGTCCCACAAAAACACAAAATTTTCTAACATTCTAAACCAGAGTGGCGTTGAAAAAATAATCTATTGTCAAAAGAAAAATGTTAAAGTTCTGTCCATTTATCCTCTTCACAGATTTACACATTAACAGTTAGCAGCAAGTGGCAACAAAAGGAAGAATGGAACACAGAATTAATATCCTTCACAGAAATGTCCAGAGGTTTGAGCAGAGGACTCTTTTCTTTCTTAGCAGTACAGGAGAGGAGGAAAGGAGGAGGGAGGGATTTTGTTTTCCTGTTCAGATCCAAAGACTCCAGTTCTAGGACGAATATCCATGCGGCCACAGAGGACCTTAGCTCTACCATTACACTGAAAAGAGTAAAGACAAAAAGAGTTAGAGAAATGAGAAGAATAAAAGTGGAGCTTTTTAAAAAGCCATGTTCAATTTACACGACTATGCCATTATGAAATCTAAATTCAACCACAGAGGTCATGTTTGTAAAATATGGTAATGGAGTGCTGGCAAGATGCGCTGGTGATGCTAATGGCGAGAGCTGTTAGAAGAAGCCTTAGTCATGAGGATATTATGACAAATTCACCAGTTTGTCCACCTTGGAGCTAAGACGTCTCTGTTTTTATTGAAAGCCTCACCTACTTCTGCTAACACAAGAGGAACACAGTGAGGAGTAGGATGGAGAGAAGGGAAGGATTGAGTGGTGTCGAAGGAGAGGACTGATTTGGTGACCAAGCTTTTTGGCCACAAGGGCAAAAATCAGGAGAGGTGAGACGGAGGTCACATAGAAGGACAGGTGTGTCAAAACTGTATTGGCCAAGAAAAACAAAACTCTACGAAGAACACGATACTGCATGTTACATGTATGTACACGGTCCCAAAGTAGAAATCCTGCAGATATCCTAAAGAGGAGTCGGATTAATTGCAACTACAGAAATTTAACTAAAGCCAAAGATAAGATACTCAAGAAGATTATCTATCCATCTAATCATTTCTAACATCCACTAAATGTATTGTTCAGAGGCTAAGTGTGAAATTAACTTTAAAATGTGACCACCTACCATCCACTCACAGATAAGTATAACAATTCACCAGACACTTAACAGTTAATTATTATTTTGTGTCAGAAATCTACCTGCCCCTTTGATTTTAAAGAGTTCTACTGGTGGCTGATGTCAAACTCCCACCCTGTTCAGAGGCAAATATCTGCACCATTTGTCTGTGTGTGTGTGTGTGTGTGTGTGTGTGTGTGTGACTGTTTGCATTTCTGTTCCTTCCAAACAAATATGTTGCTATGTCTCAGTTGAGTTTTTTCCTTTTTAAAACTTTTTTAAACAAACCTTGCATTGCTGTTCTTCTGCTATATCGTACACAGTATTGGCCCTCTATCAGACACTACATGCAAAATGCTGAGGAGTTAAGGTCACCAGAATATAGCATGAGAATGTACTGTTTAGAGTGCATACCCATCTCTAAGCAAGGAAGTGTCAACTATGCATTGTATGCACCCCACCCCAATCAGTGTGCTTTTGGAGCAGTTTTTTGAGTATTTTAGGTACTTAGCAAGCATATCTTCATTGAATGCTGAGGAGCTCTTGACTTGCCAATCACCTGGGGTCAGTGACCCTTTCACTCAGACTTGTGTCAGGTGCTTGGACCCTGGTATACTTGCTCTGCTGTTCCTATTATTATTTACAATTCCCCATCTTCCTTTTACTTGACATGATACTGCATTATTATAACAGGCTGTCATGTTAAACATCTGTTATTTTTTAAAGTTCATATTTACTATGCAATGTATTGATCTGCACTGTCTGCTGTTGCAATCACATCATTTCCATTTTAGATGTAGATATCTTCATTTCTATAACATTTGGTCAACTGCCTTCCCAAGGTCTAATCTTGGAACTAGGAGTGCTA
This sequence comes from Chaetodon auriga, assembly GCF_051107435.1. Lineage (NCBI taxonomy): Eukaryota > Metazoa > Chordata > Actinopteri > Chaetodontiformes > Chaetodontidae > Chaetodon > Chaetodon auriga. The sequence continues at coordinate 3,447,453 of NC_135082.1, forward strand.
AAACATTCAGTGATTAGTGTGATCATGAGCTTTCAGGCTAGTGAAATATTAGAAGCACAATCAAGCCCATGCCAACATCTCCTTGAACCCAGGTCAACATTTCAGTGAAGCATTCAGAACGTTCTCAGGCAGTGAGGATGAATGAAAGCAAAATATGTGTGATGATACAACTCACCCTCTTCATCGTCCCCACCTGAAAAGTAAAGGGAAACATTTGTGTAAGTTTCACATAAAAACAAGACATGGCAACAGTAGCCAGCTCAGTTGATGAGCAGTAAAAAGAAAAAAAATACAGTAAGGAAAAGAAAACTATGATTTGTTTCTGCAGAATACTGAAATAAACTTTTTGCAATTCTCATGTGATGAAATCTACTTGAAATAGGTCATCTTGATAGCAGCAGTGAACTGGGCTCTGCGTAAGCCACATAGTTTACACAGTGGATTTATCTCATTCCACGCATTAGTGACTGTACGCTGTGCTACTGCTGATGGTATCAGTGCACTGCCAATTGGTCTGTTTGCTCTTTTCATACTTGTCAAATTGGATAAAGTAAACTGATGTCATCCATGTAAAACACTGATGAGATTCAAGCAGAATACACAGTCGTGTGCGCTGGACCAGAAGATGTTTGTGTTTGGAGGAAATGAGTTTGTATTAGGGAGGAAAGGGGGTTTAGAGCAGGGACGTGCAGAGGTACTGAACAATAAAGATGCACTAATGTGAGCGTTTTGGCAGAACCAAACCATATATTGGTTTGGATCCAAGGTAGAGACGGAAATGCCAAATTTACAATTTCAATTATTACACTGGAGCTCAATTCAGCAGTACTTAAACATTAAGTCACACTGGAAAGATGTATTGCTTAACTGCTGTCTGGTGGTTAAATGCATGCCATATTCAGGACACGTCCCTATCAATGATCCTACCGATCAGTATGGGGGCTGATGCAGGCATTTTTTAATGGGTCAGTATTGACTACGATACACAGATACATTAATTCCATGAGTAACTAGATGGCAGAACAAAATGAAACATTTGTTTGTGTGCTTTCTGCAGCCACTCACACACTCTGGCAAAAATCATTTCTGAGAGAAGAGAGTCCACTCTGTAACACCAAAAACATGATTTGGCCTTGACAACTAATGCAATAATCATTGTGACCAACCAACCAAGGTCCCCTTATTAGCTTTAGCAGAGCTAAAGTATCCCAGTTTTTAGCAGCACATGAGTCATTGTCACACTTATCTCATGACGACTGAGCCATCTGCATGAAAACTGAACATGAAATGAAGACCATGAGATACAACTGAAAACTCAGAAAAGGTAGTAAATAGGTACTGTAATTATTTACTTATTTATTTATTTTGTCAAACTACCCTTCTTGCAAGGTCAAGAAAACAGTTGACACAAAATGCAGCAGCAGTTTAAAATAGGTCTGCAATTCACAATTATTTTCACAGAATGTCAGAAAAATAGTAAACATTTTCATTCACACTTCAGCACTCTACAAGCATGGTAAAAAAAATACACAAGCAGGAAAGCAGGCACTAAGGCAGTGAGAGTGTGTGTGTGTGTGTGTGTGTGTGTGTGTGTGTGTGTGTGTGTGTGTGTGTGTGTGTGTGTGAGAGCTATTAAGACAACATTAACGCAACATGGTCAGACTGAGCTGGGCAGCTACGCTGAGTCTCTTCATTTGTGCTTTGGGTCAGTAACGTTCCCTCATTGCTGAAATAAGCAGAGGATAATCTCGGACTGTCCCACAATCCTTTGCTTGGGATGAACTCAATCTTTTGGCTCACAGACACACAGACAGAGCAGCCCAAGACATCAATGAGGGCTACATGTGAATCAAAGAAACACACTACAATTCTGTTAGACAGAGCTGAGGTCAGTGCCCTTTAAATGATTAAAGCATGGGAATGAAAGGTGTGCTTGTGGCCTCCAGAGCTCCATGCTTACTCTTTAGCTTGGACTAAAAACTGACTAGCAGTAAATAGTCAAAGGGCAGTACTTCTAGCACTGTTGATTGAGAGCACCAACACAATTACACTGGGGGCACATCTCTGTATGTTTAATTCTTAGCATAATTTTGTCTTCATTTGTGTTTAAATACATTTGTGTTGCAATTAAAGACAATACAGTATTGTTTAACTCAACAAAAAACTTCATTTGCTACGTTTGTTGGCCCTGATTTCAGCACAAGGCGCTGTCCATGGTATCATGCATTAACACTCAGATGTGCACAGTACTGTTTTGTTCTTCATATGGGATTATTGACTAGCTGAGGGTAAATTTGTGTTATTGTCACTGGAATTTAATGTAGCAGTGAATTTGTCTAAATTTTAGAATTATCCCACTGAGCTAAATTTCTAGTTTCTTAAAAAATTACAATAGAGAGTCAAATATTCTAGTTGACAAGCCCTATGCTAAATGATTCAATAACAGCATTTTTTCTAATACCACAACACAGATGGAAAAAATGAGTATCAACTTATTCTCTGCATCTGCATTTACTTCACAAATGTTCTTTGTCCAGGGACTGTCACTGACTTGCAGAACCAACTGAACTACTGAACCAACTCCTCATAGCTGCATAACAGTAGTGGTTAGATATAAGCATTCATTTGTATTTTCTGTGGTCAATTTTCTAGAAATTCTATTAAAATTTGCGATACATTTGGACGGAAACCCAGCTTATGACAAAGTTTCATTATAGGCAAGTTGCTTACAAAATTAAAATTAATTAGATATAGCAGACTTTATTTCTCACTGGCAGCATCTGTCATTTTAAACAGGAAAGGCAGCCATCACTGCCGGCCAAAACTGAAGAATTTCTAAAAAGCTTGTTACTTGGATCATTTGAACTTTGCTACTTGTGAACAGAAAAAGTATGAGGTGAAATAACTTGATATGGGATTATTAAGCTTTGGAGCTTATTTGGAGCCAATGTGGAAGTGGATCTAAAATAAAACCAGGCATCAGAACCAAACCCTACCTGGATTATACCAACACGACAAAAACGAGCAAGCCGAAACACTTCTAGGTTGCTGAGCCAATGGAGGGATCTGGTCTGTGATCACCACTATCTTATGGTGAAGTGGGTGAAAACTACAAGTGGCAGGTGAGGAATACTTACTCTTTGGTGGCCATGGTTTTGGTACCCACTCTGTCTTGGGTCTGGCATTAATTTCTGAAATGCGATCATTGAACCTGGCGCTGTCTGAGGACACAGTGCTGAATGCCTGTGAAGAGAGGGAAAAGTCTGAATCTGAATCTGTTTTTTTCTCATTCCTCAAATGAAAAGATTCTCATTCCACATACTTTTTGAGTTATGTCATTTCACTTCATTTATGTCAGCTCATTTATTGGAACTGGGTAGTTTAATTCTTTGATAAGGATATATTGCCAGCACTGTTGACCTGGCTAAGTGCACATTAGTATCATTTAATGTGTTGAAGCTGAAATGATGAACTTCTAGAAACAATACCACTTACATATGCCAAAGAACCTGCAAAGGCTCCACCACACAGCAAGGCGTATAGTATGTTGTCCCCAGACCCACCAGGAACTGATGACATCGGCCTCCGCTGCACAACTGGAAAGGGTTACAGGTCACACGTTAGAGCTTTCTCAAACCTGTCATTAATTGATAGGTTTTGAACATCTTTAACAAACATGTTTAAGGAAGTTCCGACTGATAAAAATTTGCCTAGCTCTCTGGAATTGGCAACAACAACATTATTGTCAAAACCTGGCAAGGATTGTCAAAAATTCATGAAAATTAGTTGTATCAAGAGTGGATTATATTATGTCTAAATTATTAACGCAGATCAGACAGGCTTTGATAGAAATCAATATGAACTGGTAAATGTCCAGAGACTTTTTCATATTACTGAAATGGCAGACTGCAAAAAGACCCCATGCTAATAATGTTGATGAATGTGGAGAAGGATCAAAACCTAGCTTTCTTTTGCAATTTCTTAAAGGAATGAATTATGGACTGAGATGCATTCAATACATTGAAAAAATTTTCATTGGCCATAAAGCACAAATTCTAACTAATGGAGTCCTGTCCACTGCCTTCACATGGCCCAAAGGCACCCGCCAATGTTGCCCAAGAGCTCCACTGTAGCTGCTGGCTATTGCTATTTGCGTTAATGTCACCATTACTGGTAATAAATTTGGCTCAACTGAACATAAATTCTCCCTGTAAAATAAACCGTCATCAATTATTTGATAACATTTTGAAAAGCATTTATTGCGTGAAAAGAACCAGATGATGATTTCAATGGGATGACAAATCTAATCAACCTTGCCTTCACACAAACTACTCTGTGCCCGCTACCAATGACCCTGGACTGTCTTTGAAAAGACCCTACGGGATAGGAATAACGTGCAGCACAAGCCCACAAGCTTCAGCTTCCTCAGCGTGAAAAGGATTGGTGAGAAAGCACCCTAAGGTGCTCTACTGGCTCATGATGCCTCCCACTCTGATTGGATTTAAAGCAATAGATTTAGATTGCCAAAAATATGCCTGTCAGCACTTGTTTGACGCACGTTAAGTGACATACTCTACTGCACACCCTTGAAAGGAAAAGACAGTTTGGTTTTGGGCTGTTATGCTCACAGCTTTAAACATGTACTACTAGAAGCTTTAAATCCTGCTGTACGGTTTGGACAATTACTAGTATTCAAATCCACTTTTATTTGACAAAGCAAAACCTGTTTTAGTTTACAGCATTTTCTTCTCTGGCAGAACATTTAGCACTAGCCAAGAAAGGCAGGAAAGCCAGCTTTGTTTACTACTTTACTACTTGAAAAAACTTGGACCACAGTCAACACCTCTTAGCAATATTGTGTATGTGAGCTTTCACTTAAACAATTTGTAAACACCACAAAATAACACTTAATACAAAGACATGTAGCTGAATGCCATTTAGTAGAGAATTGGACTGCCCAAAGGGAAAAAAACTGTATCCACTAATCTGGCTACTGAAAAATTCGCTATGTAAAAAACAGACTGTATGAACACAAAATATAAACTAAAACTGAATGAATCAAACTGAACACTGCAATGAATAAAACCAAATATTACAGAACAAAGATTAGTATGATAGGAAATTTGGATATGGATAGGACAGGATATAAGAAATAAAAGCCTGTTTTAATACTTGATTATTAAAACTGTACAAATCTATGCATTCCCTATTCAATACTGCAGCTCCCAAATCCCCAAAAAGACAAAACTCTGATTCCAACCAACAGCGGTTTTACAAAGTGTTCCTGTGTCCATGTAATGATATTCTTTGTTCAATCATGTGTTCACAAAGTGGTGAACCTACTACCACCTGCTACCAATGAACCTGTTTACCTGTGGAACGTTCCAAAAAGGTGTTTTTGGAACATTCCACATCTTTCCCAGTCTTTTGTTGCTCCTGTTCCAACTTGTTTGGAACATGTTGCTGGCATCAAATTACAAATAAGCCTGTCTTTACAAACATCAATAACTTGAACAGGTAAAACATTCCATACATAACCTTTATCCTTTTTTGGAACTGGGGTTGTAAGTCAAATAACATGACCAATGAATGGCTTGCAATTGTTTTAACGGACTTAATGCCATCAATGAGACAAATACTATCAAAAAGTAAGTAGTAGTTTTTGTAGAAGGTAGAGAGGTCTTGTCATGTCCAGTATTGCAGGTATTAACTGACTCACATTCTCAGGAGCTAATCCAGTGTCCAGAGCTCTGACATGACCCCCTACCATCCTGTTATTTATACTGCTAATCGGCTCAAGTCTAAAGGTATGAGTTGGGGGGATAAGATGTGGGGGAATTCATGACCAGTGGAGGGGACGCTGGTCAAGAAGTCACAGGATTACAGCATGATATCCTTCTCTGGTTAAGTGGGACCACTGAGGTGAAGAAGGGCTGCAGTATCAGGGTCTGGTGTCCACCATATGTATCTCATCTCTGAGTGGATGTTGGGGATAGAGTAGACAGACATTACTTTAATGTAATCTCTTTAGAGGCCCCCAGGAGTGCCTGGCAGCAAGCACAAACCCTTGTAAGAAGGCATGTCACGCTGTCATCTTTTTTTAGGCTTGGTCAGGATGAAGCCAAAAGGTATTTCCTGAAGCAGGCAGGGCATTGCCAGCTGAGGAGCAGGCTGCCATTCAGGAAGCCAAGCACTTTGACAACACGGAGAATACTGATGCAGGAGGATATAGTATGTCCAGTGGAAATATAATTAATGGAGATTCAGATGCAAAACTTAAGCTAAGTTAGCTAAAACACATTCAGCCAGACGTGACCATCGAACATAAAAGTCAAGGTCAACTGCTTACATCATTACTTAACCGAGTTAGCTACAAACTAAGGATTTTCTCGTAATGACATGGCAAAAACATGGCGTACCCTGAGAAACAGCCACCTGTCGCAGTTACTTTCGCAAGTATCACAACTCAAATGTTAATCCAGAGAGGAATATGCCCATCAAGTTCGTTCAAGTTCGTCATCTTTTTGCTCCTACATACCACCGACAGTTTCCAGTGTTTCCATGTGTCACTCATGGTGATGTAACGTTATCAGAGATTTATGGAGTGGCACGTGGCGCAAGCTTACAACTCATAGACGCAACGTAGACGTATAGCTCGTGCCTCTGCTCTCTATACATTACACCACATTCACACGCGTACACCACGTGACTAACAGTGGCCACCATGTTTCCACGCTACTCACAGTCTAGTGAAGGTCACGTACGTATGTATACACACGTTGTACATGTATGTTTAAATTAACAGGGGCATTTCAATGAATGTAACTTCACAGAGACGAAACGTATCTCGTTAAGATGTATTCGTATTAATGGTTTGGCCCGAGTTACAATGGTCTAAATTATCGCAGTGTTTGTAGAGTGTGGAAAGAAGCCGGGAAACAGCGGATTAATGTTATAGATTTGGTCTGTCAGTCTGCTGCTCTGCTCAACACTGGCGGGGTACATACAAGGGTTTGTTTCATGTAATTATGAAATACAACAACCACGGCTCCCAGTTTACCCGTACCTCCACGAGGAGCAATATACAAATATCACACAATTTAAATACGAGAGACAAAAATTCACACAAACGACGTTCCAGCCCAAATGAAGCAAAAACGCCAAGCTGACCTTCATATCACATGGGCAGCCATCGCCATCCTCCAGTTTGGGGATGCGGCTATGAGACAGACTCACGAGGACACAGTGTACTAATCGGCACGCTCAGAGTACAGGCGACAGGTAGCAAAGAGAAAACGGCCCATTCAGGTACAGAGAGGGTGCAGATTCAGGGTTGGTCTTTTGGCTGGCTGATGACACTCACCATCCCGGGGCAGCCTGTAGGCTGCTCTCCGTGCCAAAGGCCCACACCTCTGCCAGGCCGCTCTGCAGGAAAACATAGCTGCTCTCCGAAGGCTGTGATGCCAATGCTGCAGCTTCAGCAAATGCTGGATGAATGGCTGCTCTGCTCTGTGCACGCAAACGCAGGAGGAGGCGGAGGACAGACCTGCCCTCTGTTGCGCAATGAAGGTTGTGCAGCGTCGAATGTATGAAGGGTAGTTAATGCCACAGTTCCACAGGAAGATGGCAAGTATGAGGAGTCATTAGCACCCTGGGGGAGAAGGGGGTTGACTATATGACACAAAGGAGAATGTTTTTCATAATATAGAGGAGGTTGGGTTTGTGAAAACTCATTACAGAGAGGATGCAGGATAGCTCAAGATATTCATTTAATTGAGAGGCAGACAGAGAATCATAGATGTTCCACTCTGAGTACGTAACAAATGTGTACACACAGCTAGCAAGAGTCCAGGCAGGCCACCAAAGTATGGCACTGTATATAAATAGACTGCTTAAGTCAGAGTCAGGTTTATTGCCAAGTAGGTTACACACACAAGCAATGTGCCTTGGTGTTTTGGCACATGGCAATAAACATAGAGAGAGAAAAGAAAAAGTACCTCAGAATCAAAGATCATAACAGCCTCTCGGCTCCCAAGTGGCTCCTCAGATTTTTTGTTGCTTAAATTAATTAATTAATTAATTACCAAACTAATGGAAAGTTATGTGTACGACTAATTACTAATGTACAAAACATACTTAGAATCAAATTTTACTGCATTTCCTGTGGTCCCTCATTTTCTCATAGTTGACCAATCATGTGCGGCTTGAACAGAAAAAAAAGATGAGAAAAAAAAAAACAATAACAAAAAACAAAGCGGCTCCGGCTCCCAGGCAGGATCCAGCTCCGATCGTTCCATTTCGTTAGCGACGTGGAGTGTTCCACAGTTTGTGTCAGGCCATGATCTTTCCTGCTGGCCTCAGGGTCCTGGAGGCTTGTGGGTTCTGGAGGGATGGCAGATTGCAGTCAGTCATCCTCTCGGAGGAGCGAACGATACTGTGCACTCTGTCCTTATCCTTGGCGGTGGCAGCCGTTAATCAGGTGGTGATGGAGGAGGTGAGGGTGGGCTCAGTGTTGGAGTTGGAGAAGTGTGCCATCACTGACTTTGGCCAGTTGATCTTCTTCAGCTGCTACAGGCAGCACATCCTCTGCTGTGCCTTCTTGGTGACTGCGCTGATGATGACTGGAGATCCTGGGTGACGATTGGCACCCAGCAGGCAGATGGACTCCACACTGTTGACTGGGGAGTCACACAGGGTGAGGAAGAGGTGGGCTGGGCTCTTTGTGAAATCCACAAACATCTCCACTGTCTTCACAACATTGAGCTCCAAGTGAAATGAAACAGGTGGTAACAGTAACTGATAAGGGCAGTGATTTAGATGAGTGAAGAGTAGCTACATTGGTCCTGATGTGTCACCTGTCAGCTCATCTATGAGATGTTGTTTAAAATATCTCTAAGAAGATGTATGCTAATGTGTTCCCTCCTTTAATATGATTAATAATGTTGAACAAAATTAAAGTGGACACAGTCAACTTTTCTCCCCATAGTGTTTCCATGTGGTATTATTGTTGGCGCTGCTGTCACACCGCTGGATCGCTTTCCTTTTTCCTCTAATTACTAACAACACAAGATACACTGCACTTATTTACAAACCACTGTGGAAAGAGAAGAAAGACGCATGCTCACTGAAGAGGTAAAGTGAACTTGTCATCAGTGTCAGTCAGCCTTCATTTTCCCAGATCATATGTGGTGGCAGACACAATTGCATACTGAAAGAGAGCCTTACAGGGAACCACTATGAACACTGATGGTGTCATTATTCTATCCATTAAGCTGTGCATTCAACATTTACATCATAGAGATAAGTTAAAGGTCAAGTGTGTAGGATTTTGGGGGATCTATTGGCAGAAATTCAATATATAATCATTTGAAAATAAAAACAGTTTTGTTTCCTGAGAAACTGAGGAAGCCTTTTAATCTGCATGGAGTCATGGAGTCCAATATGTTTCTACAGCAGCCCAGAACAGACAAACCACACACTGACTGTAGAGAGGCGTTTTTGGTGGCATAGGGGACACCACTAAGTCCTACACACTTGTCATTTAAAGCAAAAACAAGTAAAAAGAGTAAAAAGGATATTACATAGTTTCATAATGTTTTTTGTGTTTTCCCCTTTTCCCCAGTAAATGTTTGGTCACTTGTTAAACAAGCTAATGTGCAGGACAAGACGTGTTCATGTTTGGAAGTTAGATAAGAAGTAGACTTTAGCAGGAAAGCTAATATTGTTGTTCAAAGTCTGTGGCTCTTGTGTTGCAGGCTGCTGTCAGTGGGACCGTCTGCCTCTGATACACCATTACAACAACAACTTCATGTAAATGTGCTTGAAAATGAAGCAATCTGATTGGCTGTATGGAAACAAGTTCTCCATCTGCACTAATGAATGCAAGTGAAACCAAGTCATGAAAAATATACATTTTCCTTTTCTGATGGTTCTTTAAGGAGAACACATGACATGACAAACAGACAAAAAACATGCAATTTCATTTCAGTGGACAAAATGAATATGTGATATACTAGTGTGACAAGGAAAGTCTACAAAGTTTGACACTTCCTGTATCCACTTGTAAAACTTCACTTCATACTTCTCAATAATTGGACCCCAGAGTGTCTTAACTTGGAACACAGCCTCTCCTGCCTCTTCTTCATGGCATGGATCACCCTCTATACACACAGTGACTTTCATCTCCAACCCTGAGCACAGAAGGTCACAGACATGTGGTCAAAATGTATTTTTTTTCCATTCCTGTGTTTATCTGTTTTTACAGGCTGCTTTCAGACGCAGGTACTGAATAATGCTGCTGCTGTGGAGTTTAAAAATATCCTTATCCTCCAATATCTTGGAGAACCCTCTCTATCTCCACATTAAGCTTAACAACTGGTTGCTTTAATGAAGATGCATAACTCAAACATTTATTCTACACTAATCTACTTGTGGTCGTACCACTACCACAGTGACTGAATAAATATGTGAAGAAAAGGCTCTTGACTCATGTACATTTCACATGATACATTTTTATTTTACACAGAATTCAGTGAGGAATCAGGAACAGTGGAAATAGAAACATGTGAGACAGGTGCATCCGACAGACAGGACCCGACGACCTCCTGCACAGGGCAACAAATGACAGGGTTTCATGTCTTGTGTTCATTCATTTATACATTTTACTGGACATCTTCACACTGGACGGCAGAATACCAATCATACTGCAACCCTGATGCTAACAAAGTTGGAATGTTGTGTAAAACCTAACTAAAAACAGAACGCAATCATTGCAAACGATCTGTGTTTACTGACAACGATTTTACGAAGTGGAACAAGTCCCAGCCTGCTTGAAACGTGTTGCTGCATCAAATTCAGAATAAGCATACATTTACAAAGACAAATGAAGGTGATGAGGTCAAACATTAAATATACTGTTTTACTGTTTTCAGTTAAGCACATGAAAGGATTAGCACATGATCCCATTCTGTTTTATTTGTTTTACACAGCAGCCCAACTTTTTGGAATCAGAGCTGTACACGGCACTGAAGCTTAGATCACACAGTAACAACATATGTTGATTTAATTTTAGGATCATCTAAACAGACACTCACATAGCAAGGTGGGGGGTTATTCCAGGCCATTCCTCACTTTGTACTCATGTACATCTGTGCTGCGCTGCTTGAAAAGCTGCAGGAGGAAGACAGACATTTCAATGTACCTACAAGTTACACGAGAACAGCTACATCCCATCATAGTCTGAAAGTCTTCACTGCCTTGTGGATCTAAAATAAATGAGTTTGTCTTCAGTGTAGCTGCAGCTTTGAAAAAAATTAGTTCAGGACTTTATGAGAGCTTTTTACTGCCGCCTGGAAACGAATACTGCAAATAAACATTTTTACAACAGAAGAAGAAAAGCAAACTGTTGATAAGACTTCTCATTAAAACAAAACTGACAAAAACTGGGAAAAGCTCAAGGGACACCCAAGTTATGATGAGAGTATCACACCAAATGCCATTCAAAGGTCTGACCTTTAGCATGCCTTTGGCTCTCAAAGGTGCATCTTTTGTGTACAATCATTAAAGATCCTTTTCATTTTTTGCTGCCTGAAATTCTGCAGGGCTGGATGTTAATTTTTTTTTTTTCATGACACTGGTGCTACAGAACATTTTCTTTATTTGCCCATAATGGTAAAATGTAGGGACAAAACCCCTCTTGCTATATTTAGACTCACATGCATAAGGAGGTGCAGCTTCCTATACCAACATGGTGGAAATTCTCTGGGAATTGTGGGATGTTTGTATAGATTGTATGGATTCCGCACACCCAGGGACATGATTTTTAAGCACATGATATATTACAACTACTAAACAGAATCGGGATGTGCCATTGATTCAGCTCTCACACACAAGTGGTTCTGGCTATATCCACAACAGGATGTTTTCCATTTTCAAACAAAAATTATCTCCATCCAGATAAGAACTTTAGTACAGTTTCACACACATGCACTGCAAATCTGTGTCATACAAGTGCTACTGCAGTAATTTCATTCATCTCACAGGGTATTGTTTTTTTTTGGGGGGGGACACATGCAAGATACATGTGGCACTGTACAGCCCCCTTCAGTATACAGTCCTTTGTCCTGATCCACCGAGCTTCACTGAAAATCAAACATCATAAATTTGAAATGCATTTCGAAAATAAAAGTTGCTTGCTGCTCATTGCTGCCCTCTCCTGAGTGAAACAATGACCTACACTAGATACAGTGAGCACATGGTGGACCTGATGCTGTGCTTGGTAGCAACAAAGTATTTTATCTTGCTGTAAGACAGAATTTGTATTCTATGTTATTAAAACTTTGTGTGTGAAATGATGCAGTCATTTACCAAGCCCCATAGGACAGCAGATGATCCAAAGGCAAGACCCACTCGGAACCAGTTGGGGTTAACAGTGTCAGGCTTGGAGCTTGTGAACGCAGACCTGGATGAAACTGAAAAACAACAAAATAGCATGAGAAAGCAGAGTGTGTTCAAAGGAAAATGAGCATTGTATTGGCACTGCCAGTCAGTGCTTGAAACAGACATGAAGGGAAGTATCAGCAGGAGAGAAGAAGGAACGCCTGCAACGCTAGTAAGACTATTTATTAACATGATCGATTCCACTTCAATTCCACTTCACAGATATTCAATCTGGGAGGCAGTTTTTTTTTTCAGTTTTTCAATAGCTTCCATGTCATGTGACTTAATGACTCAAAATCCATAGACATTCTTACTACACTGGACAAATAAGAAACCATGGAGTATTTTAGAGCCTCTCATATTTCATATTAGTAATCTTATAGAAAAACTGGCAGTGACGTAGTGATACCAGACCAATGCAGGACAGTTTTATTACTCAGGACAAATAAGACACACTATAAAATAAGATATGCACTAAAATACACCATGATGGGACTTGTCTTATTTGTCCAGTGTGGTAATAATATCTGACATGGAGTCATTACGTCACATGACATGGAAGCTATTGAAAAAGAAACTGTGACCCGGAGTGGATATCCATCGAATATACAACTTCATGCGAACTTCACCTCGTACAGTTGTATGTTTTGGTGGAAGAAGGCTGTGGAAGTAACTGTGGACTGTCTGGTCATTGGAGACAAGCCGAATTGAAAAATGGGCCCCATTCACACTAAAAAGTAAGTCCCCCTATAAATGTGGGTTCTCCAATAAGGAGAGCAGCAATAAATTGTACAAATTCTGAAAGACATCTGGTGTGAATTTCCCTCGATTGCAGAGAATGGTATCAAGTGGGAACTGGATTAAATTGTAAAGTCGATAAACAGCGAAAGAATATATTAGCAATGGGTAAACAATTTGCACGAGAGCACTAAATTAAGTAACACCTCCATAAAATGCATAAGTTTAGAGGGAGAATATAACCTACGTGAGTGCAGCGCTACAATAATGCTAAGCTAAGCTAAGGTCAGGCTACAAAATAAACACGGCGTTCACGTTGTATATATCAAGAGAAAACACGGGTCTGTAAAAATCATAACCTTGAATTCATTCCCATTATGTCATCATCTTACCTTTGTTGACATGAACAGCTCTAGATAATAACCGGCTGAAAGTCATTTTGCCTAAAGATTAGTTCCCTTCTCCTTATGTGTGATCCGCTGCACTGCGGTTGATTAACCTTCCTGGAAGGACTGAGTAGATGATTTCAAGATCATCGACAACTCGCGCAAACGCTCATGGGAACCCCGTATGTTTGCTGTTATTAAATGGTATTTGTAATTATAAATTCAGCAACTTTTTTGTTTGGATTTTACAATTTTTCAGCGTTGCCACCTCCACAACCCACTTTAGCAAGTTCAAATTTCTCTTCTCATAGGTTTTGTAGTTGATGTTGCACCAAACTCCATTAAAAAATTAAGCATTTTTATGCATACGCTATGCAATTTTAAATCCTTATGACGCACTCCTCAATTTTCTCATATTAAAGTATGTTGTTCGGAGAAAAAAAAACTTATTCTAAGACAATCAACGCAGACTCTCATCCATCTCCTATTCTAAACGTTCCGTATTTTAAAAGAATTTTAGTTAAAAAAAAAAAAAAAAAAAGTGTTGATTGGTGATTTTACCACCTATCCAAATCATTATTGTGATTGCAGCAAGACTGTGTTAAATTTGTACAGGACACAGGAGCGTACTGTCACAGCCCCCATTAAACATATTCATATTTTAGTAGTTTATTATTTTGTGACAGATCCGGGTAATTTTTATTTGACGCATTATTAAATACAACACCGTGTCATGGCATTATTGTTAGATGGCCATTTAGTCACTAATGCATCTCTGCCCTGCTGCCCGTGTTTGACACGCAGACTCAGAGAGCAGCCTGACCCGGAGGAGAAGCGCATCGGCCATTTTGCTCGGAAGGGGGCCTCGGCTTCAACACGTGAGAGAGAGGAGCCTGAAGAGACTGAAACAGTCCAGGATCTCAGACTCTAAGAGGATATCATTCATGTGTGAACCGACAGAGGCATAGGAAGCCAACACAATGCCCACAATCACCCTACCGCCGAAGGAGAATGCTCTCTTCAAGAGAATATTGGTAGGCTAAATGCCTGAGATAACGTTAGCTTGCTAGCTAATGCTAGTTTGCCAAGTAGCCGTCAGTTCTAGCAGTCACAGCAAGTAGCAAGGGAGTTGTTAGTCCATTAACCAAAAGATTCAATACTCCAAACGCATTGTAATTAAAATGTCTCTGTTATCAGCTACTAGTTGTAACAATGCAGTTAAGGAAATAACGGTTGGCTAGTAAGCAGTCATGTGGTATCCTAGCTGTGCTTTGGCCTTGCAACACATCCAAAGTATATCAATGACAAAGCTGCGAGACACATGACAGCCACACACAACTTAAGTGGATAGTTGACTTAGGTTTTCAGTTAATGGCTGCAGTTTGGAAACTTAATCGGCATCACTGCCGATACACTTAATCAACATTTGTCTTGTATGCGCGCCCAAAACAGTTGTCAAACTGAATTTTTGGAGCAATTGAGTTGAGCACATAACGTGATCTTAGAGCTAGCAGCTAGCCCGGTAACTGCCGGCTACTTGTTTCAGTGCGAATTCATTTACTAATTGGGAAATTAAACGGTAAACTTGCTTCTTCACAACATAACGGGGATTTCAGTGCGTTTGGTACATCAATTAGAGCCACATTTAAATTCGGCATACATCACACACTCGAAAATAACTGTTTAAGTGAAGAGATTCAAGATAATTACCGTACACGTTATAATACCAATATCTGTAACGTTACTATTACTGGGTATCGCAAGTGACCGTATTTCACTTGTGTCAGGCAGGGACTTCAGTGCATACATTGTAGTGGGAGCTGGCAGGATTTCCTTGTGTCTGCTCTTAGCCAGGCACATCCATCTGGCTTGTCTGATTTCATCTCATCAGCAGCCCTCCACCATCGAGGCTGTTCTCGAGTTCGGTTTCTTCCATTAATCTCGGTGCGAACATCTCAGGCTGACTGAACAGCTAAGAGGCAATGTTTGGTGTGTGTTGTGCTTTACTCGCGTAGCTGGAAGGACCAATTGTTTCTCCTGGTCACTCTAACACACACACACACACACACACACACACACACACGCATGCATTCAGCACACATCCAATAATGTCCTTGTTGAGCACTTTACAACGCTCTCTGAGGATTAGTGGAGTGGAGAACGGCAGGCTGCTGGCCTCAGATGTTGATGTAAAGTCTGCTCTGTCTTTTGTTGCAGAGATGTTACGAGCACAAGCAATACAGAAATGGCCTGAAGTTCTGCAAACAGATTCTGGGCAACCCAAAGTTTGCTGAGCATGGAGGTAAGACATGAGCGACTTGACTTGGCCCCCACTGAACAAGCAGGAAAGTGAGAAACGTGCTTACCGTCACCTTGTTCCTACTGTGTTTGAGTGGTGCATTTGTGCTGGTTGTTATAAAGGGGGGAAAATGTGACCTACAATTTATTTCATGGTGCATTTTTATTTTTAATGGTGATAATATATCACAGTATTACAAAAATGTGTTAAAATGATAAAAAAACAAAACATGTGTTTATTGGCTGCAAATAAGAATGAAAATGAGGTACAACCCTGCGTGTGTTTGCTCTGTAATGAAGGTTAATTAGTAAATGTAAAGTGATTCATTCTCAGAGGCGAGGGGTAGGATTAGGTGTCCCAGCAGCATTTATTTGGCTGAAAAGCCAAAGTGTATTATGTTAGTACAACAGTCAGTGTACCATCTAGCATGTCTAAGTACATTCACGTACGGCAGGAGCAGACACATACAAACATAATATACTTCAGCAGAAAACCCAAAGCTTGCATTGCAGTATGAAGTGTGGCGACGGTATTAAGTGTCTGTCTATGTGAGACGACACAAAAAGCAACATGAAAAACAGTTGGCCACATCCAACCCGCTGCTTTATTTATTTCATTGGCTTCAAACGAGCCTTAATGTTCACACAGTTTCTTTTGACTGTCTATAGATATGAAGTACTCCAACACTGCTCCAGTGTGTGTCAGCAATAGCTGCTAGTAGCCACATTAGCCACACAACAGGCTAACACCTAATTCAGTACAGTAAAGCAACATAACAATGGCAAAACTTAAAGGTTGTAAGGTTGAAGTCTGCATCAATCTGTCATTTAGCTTCAGTTTTGCAGTGCTGCTTTGTATTGGCCTTAAAGCAGTCTAAAGTAAAATGATTAGCGCACACTCATTGCTCTTAATGTCACCTTACACATCTTCATATCACTGGAGTCTGTGTTATAGCTAGGAAGATAGGAGTTACTGGATGTAAACTTTAGTGCTATGAGTACGTGCTTTGCCCTCTACCTGTATAATAACAAATGAAGCAGCACAGATAGCGAGATAACCCAATATTACAAAGAGGTGGAGAAGGGTGCGGCGCACACACACCTACACAAATATCGCAATGGCCAGTTGTTGGGCTGACACAGTCATTGTTATGTTTCTTGTTATTTATCAGCTGATGTATGCAGTGATACTGACGTATCTGCTATAAGCTGTGATCGGCCAAGACAGTATATTGGTCCGCCTCTAGATGTGACATTTGCTCTGCTGTGAATCATTGCAGGTTGTAGTGGCTCAGGCTTTGCTAGCCTTATAATGCAGCTAGCATACTACTGTATTTGTTCCCAAATTCTCGTATTTTACTACTGACACCTGCTCCATTCAGCTAGCAAGTAAACTTACCAAGTACTGAGAGGTGTGCCCTGTAAGTCATTCCATCAGTTAATGTGAACAAATCGGGTTGGTCAGCGTCATTGTTAACGTCTCATGGCCCTGAATGTGTCGCTCCTCTTCTCTGTGCTCCAGAGACGCTGGCCATGAAAGGTCTAACCCTCAACTGTCTGGGCAAGAAGGAGGAGGCCTACGAGCTGGTGAGGCGAGGGCTACGCAACGACCTCAAGAGCCACGTCTGTATCCTTCCATCAGCCCCTCAGGACACCCAGATTTCATCTCGCACAAACCAGTTTGACAGCCAGATTCACTTAAACACTTCAGCTGCTGAATGCACTCTTTAATACCCTTGAGGACTTGCTCTTTAACTTCATTTATCACTCAAATTTCCCCTCTAGAGGATCAGTGAAGGATTATCTTTTCTCATCGTGTTTGCTCAGCTGCTCTTTGTTTAGGATGTAAGCCTGTCTTTAAGTGCACAAGTCTTTTTTTTTTACATGTGTGTGTGTGTGTGTGTGTGTTACTTTGTTTTATGATCAGTTAACAAGGCAGTTAAGCTGGATTAGTTCAGTGACAGAGAGAAACTTGAATTCAGAAGGTGAACGGTTCTATTTTTCTGTAGTTTAGATTCACCTTTTCTGTGCTTTTCTTTTTCTATCTTTCAAAATAAAATTCGTAGACATGTACACTGCATAACTGCTAACCAGTGAGAGGTTCAACTCCCTCAGAACGTTTCACTAACAGGCATGTCAGTAAAATAGCTGACAATAGGTATCAGGTATTTCATTTATTGACATTTTGAATTTTTTTTTTACTCTTAGTAATAATGAACATAGACCTAATCAAGTCTTCATTAGGACATTAGCACCGTAATCTATTCACATGCTGATAGTTTCTATCAATTATTTGCTTACGTTTCTTTACCATGATGGTAATTTTAGCACTCAATCTGTTGATAGACCTATTAGAACCACCACAAACATTATCTCTGCACCATCTGATCTCTAGTGTTTCATTAATTCAGTTTGGTTCAGCGATCAGAGAGTATTTCTCCCCCTCTGTCTCTCTCTGTCATTTTCTCCTCTGCTTAAGAAGCTCTGGAGCCTCTTAAAAGTCCTCCTCCCTACTAACAGTTATTCACCTCTGAAGAGGCTTTGTGAGTAACTTTTCTCTTTACCAGGATCCAGTCTTAATTGTAAGGGGGATTTTTAGAAAACATCATAATTCTAAGAATTTTGTCACTGGGAGAAGCTCTTTGAAGCAGAAACCTTTATGAACACGACCCCTGGGTGCTGCATCTTTGTGTGTCTGCTTCCTCAACTCACTCATTCTGCCAGGCTGGCATGTGTACGGTCTCCTGCAGCGCTCAGATAAAAAGTATGACGAGGCCATCAAGTGTTACCGCAACGCTCTGAAGTGGGACAAGGACAACCTGCAGATCCTGCGAGACCTCTCCCTGCTGCAGATCCAGATGAGGGACCTGGAGGGATACAGGGTGAGCATCTTTAGAGAGACCAGATGGGTTTCAAAATGGAACCATCCAGATGAGAGGCCTGGATGGAGGGACACAGGAGGAGAATGGGCAGTTAATTGTCCTGCTGCACAACATGGAAAGTTAGATGCTGAAGATAGACAGAGCAGAGGCTGACTGAGCAGCATACGTCAATGGTGGACAGGACAATCAGACATAAATATTATTGCTTACACTTGTGTGGTGTGATGGTCTTTCTCCCTCCCCAGGAGACTCGGTACCAGCTGCTGCAGCTCCGTCCAGCCCAGCGGGCCTCGTGGATCGGATACGCTGTGGCCTATCACCTGTTAGAGGACTTTGAGATGGCTGCTAAGATTGTTGAGGAGTTCCGCAAAACACAACAGGTAAACACAACTGTAGACTGCTCAGCTGAACTTTCGGGATTTCTTTAAATATATCTAAAGGCAAATAGATTTGGGCCCCATTTAGTCAATTTCCCCTCGGGGATCAATAAAGTATTTCTGATTCTGATTCTGATTCTGACAGGATCAACATGGAGTGATAGAACTAAAGCTCTCTGTCAGTCCTCTGTCCTCTCTGTGGGAAGAGTCTCTAGGTGAAGACAGCATTCTCTTCAGACCTTCTATCAAACTTCTATCCATGGCATGCAAACTGCTGTCTGCCAACAATCCCATAACTGAATGTGTAGAATGCTACAGATGAAGAAACAGCAGACGTGAGACTTTCCACCTGTTAGCCAAAATGACCATGATTGATCAGCAACGTCTCACACCTCTCACTGTCTATGTGGGGCAGTGAATGATTAAAGGAGGGAGTGATTTTGAACACAGACACAGGAAGATACTAGTCGACATCCCTCATTGGGTGGCATCAAAAGATTTGATCATGTTGTAAGCATGTTAAAAACGTCGTTAGTGGCACTGTACATTGTGTGTGACAGTGGAGCAAGCTGGGCAGTTGATGTATGAAGCTGCATGTGAGATTTCCTGATGTCAGAAAATGTATGAGTGTGTGCACTCACAGTGAACTTGGTGGGGAGAGCAAGCAGCGACTGGCATCACACACTCCTGCAGTCCCAGAACTCATACTAATAAGTCTACAGAGAGCCTCAGCACATGACAGCTTGCCGTGCAGGTATCAGCTCTCGACAGTAGTGTGTGTGTGTGTTTGTTTTTGTGTGTTTGTGTGTGAGAGAGAGCGAGAGAGAGAGACGTGCAAAGAGCTGACAGTGAGCCGCTGGCCACCACACACGTTCAGTCCTGAATGAGTCAGAGAAAACTAAGATGCGTCATGCAGACAGAAATGTTTATTTTGTTTTTAATTGTTCTTCTGTTAAAGTTCAGGGAAATCCACGGTTAAAAAGAAAAGTTCAATAAATGTTTCTAAAGTCAGTGAGTAATCGTGTTAAATATTTGTGATCTCAGTATTGACCAAAATAATCGTCAGTAGGATTGTTGCCATAATAGAACAGCCCTCCTAAGTTGTAAGAAATTGGAATTGTCCTTTCAAGAGAAGTGTGGATGCTGTCCTCCAGACTTTTACCAGAAACTTGGAATCTCTCCCAGGAATCCTGCTGACTGTTTGACAAGCAACCAAAATACTCTGCAGCAATCTCAGAATCGACAAACAGGCTTGAATGAAGGAATGATGTTACTGTTTACGCTCCAAATATTTTCTTTTCTCTGAAATTTATATTAATCTGTGTTTTTAACAGATTTAATTTCACCCAGTGTCTTTTCCTCGGCTGTTGAGTAGAGTTATACAGTATATGTTACATGTATTTATGCTGTAGTACCCAGTCACTACAAATACAAGCAAGCTGTGTATTTAATGTAGATTTTTTTTTTGTGTGTGTGTGGAAAAAAAAAACATGGAGTAGGAGGTATAGTGGAAGCATACCACCTGCTGCACACTCCTAACTGGTTCGGGTAGCTTGACAATGGAATGACATTCCTGAATTAACACTCCCACCATTGATAATCAGCAAAAAGTCATCCAGCTCAAACACTCATGTCAGTTCCAGTCCACTCCCGCGTGCTCCTCTGACACCTTTCTTTCTCTTCCTCTTCCCTGTGCGTTTGCCAGACGTCTCCAGACAAGGTGGACTATGAGTACAGTGAACTGCTGCTGTATCAGAACCAGGTTCTGAGGGAGGCCGGCCTGCACAAGGAGGCCCTCGACCACCTCAACAACTACGAGAAACAGATCTGTGACAAGCTTGCTGTGGAGGAGACAAGAGGTGGGTCCTGCAAAGGTCCACTTCTCCAGCTGTCTCTGAAAGGATGTTCGCCTGCTCCAGTCTAAACACATCTTTTTGATCTTTTTGTAAATTACACTGATAAACTTCTGTAATACAAGCATTGTGCTTAGTTAGTGTTGAAATAAGGGAGTAAGACAAGTCACGGTTCAGTTCGTACACTTTCACTTCAGAACTGAATGTCCTGGACCGAATGGTTTGGGACTGATGCACGTGCCATTATTACCCCTTCACTGACAGCACTGAACCTACAGAACAGCATTCTCAGCTCGAGTGGATTTACTGAAGTGTGTGTGTGTTTGTAGGAGAGCTGCTGCTGAAGTTGGAGAGGCCTGAGGAGGCTTCTGAGGTCTACAGGAAACTGCAGGAGAGGAACCCTGAGAACTGGGCCTACTACCAGGGCTTGGAACAGGCCTTTAAGCCAGGTGAACACTGTGCTCAGGCCCACATGTTCTTCATGTTCAGTACCAGTCAAACGTTTGGACACACCTCCTCATCCAATGGCGTTTCTTTATTTTCACAGTTTTCTACACTGTATATTAGTAAAAGTATGGACCTCAAAAGTATGGAATAACACACAAGGAATTATGTAGTAAACTCAAAAGTGTTAAACAAAGCAAAATATTTTAGATGCTTCAAAGTAGCCACTGTTTGCCTTCATTACAATCACAATTAGTCATTTGGCAGACGCTTTTCTACAAAGCAAAGTACGTTTGAATTCACACACCGATGGCAGTTTTGGGGTTCACTATCTTGCCCAAGGATACTTCAGCATGTGGACTGCCGAGGCCAGGTTTCGAACCACCGACCTCCTGATCGGTGGACGGCCGCGCTACCTCCTGAGCCACGCACTGCCATTCTCTTTGTAAGGTAGTCGGCTGGAATGGCTTTCAGTTAACAGGTGTGCTTCATCAGAAGTTAATTAGTGGTGTTTCTTGACCTCTTGAAATGTTTGAGACCATCAGTTTTGAATCTGGAAAATTTCAAGAACTTTGAACGTATCTTCACAAACACTATGATGAAACTGGCTCTCATGAGGACCGCTGGAGGAAAGGAAGAGCAAGAGTTGCCTGTGCGGCAGATCAGATACATATGATAAGCTCATTACAGTCACCAGCCTCAGAAATCACCAATGAACAGCGCCACAGATTAGAGCCCACATAAATGCTTGACAGGGTTCAAGTAGCAGACGCATCTGCCATAGCATCGATGGTATCTGCCTGAGAGGTTCCCATCTTAAAGCACGGAGCAGGAAGTGTGATGGTGTGCGGATTCATCGCATGGCTACCACAGCATTCTGCAGCGACAGGCCAACCCATCTACAAGGGTTGAGCAGTGTGATGGTATATACTGTGTGACAGTAGAAATGTGGCCTCCAGTGGTTTCTGCCTCAGCAGCTCTCCCTGAAGCCTGTGTGCACACAGCCGTGGCTGGCTGAGAGACTGTCAGTACTAAACGTATTTATTCAAATTAGCAGACTGTTTGATATTTTTGATTTCCTACAAAATGGTTTTTGTATGAGTCTATATTAGAGTGAACAGACTCATAAAGAACATGCTGTCAGTACTCAGTACAAAACCCACAGTTCATCTACCAATGAATGAGTCCTAATCTCAACAAAAAAAAAAACTCTTCAGGATCACAGGAAGCAAACAGTAATACTCAACATGAGACACAACAGTCGACCAACCAGAATAAAGCCAAGTGATGCCTCTTGCGTCTAATAGACAATCTTAGTAATTCTCTGACAACGCTCCAGTTACCTCCTGTGGTCCTGCCTATGCACGACTGTCGGGACCGACCAGCCTGGGAGCCGAGCGGTTTGATGAGTGGAGAGGATGGAGTTGGGAGATATTATGATTTTATAGAGCGAGTGAAAGGACAATTACGGATTTTTTGGCTCATTGCCAGGAGTTGGTCAGCTAATGACTGAGCTAATATCACTCTGAGGACAGACAGGGCCTCTTCCACTGGTAGGCAACGTTAGGTGACACTATTGTTTGCTCTTCCTCAGATGTCAGTTGATTTGAATGAGAATCAGATGTTCTGTGTATCATTAGTATTCAGTGTGGTACTGGGTGGCCAAAGGGGTGACTGCAGTAATAACAGAGGATGATATGTTTACTCTGTGGATCTCCTTACACTCTATGTCTGTGTGCATGTGTGTGTGTGTACAGGAAGTATAGAGGACCGCCAGAAGATTTATGAGGACGCCTGGGTGAAGTTTCCTAAAGGCCTGGTTCCCAGAAGGCTGCCTCTGAGTTTCCTCACAGGTGAACACAGTACAGCCTTCAGCACCGCCGATCAGCTGCACCTCATGGTCTCCATCAGCAGATAGACCAGACCCCACACACTGCAGCACTGGAAAATGGCTAATAAGAAAATGGTGAAAACATCACCTGCTGATGAAGACCATGACGTGTGATCGAAAGCACCAAACATCATTTCACTTCATTACAACCAAGTTTTAACTTCTTTCCTCTTCCAGTTCTGATGGAGTCTTAGCTCTGTGATAAAGACATGCATGGAAACGTGTTCAGAAGAGTCTTCCTCTGCTCTGTGGCAGTATAAATCTCACTTTACTGTACCTTTACCATGTGTTGTGCTGGCCAGGGGAGAAGTTTCGTGAATGTCTGGACAGCTACCTGAGGATGAACTTCAGTAAAGGCTGTCCACCCGTCTTCACTACCCTCAAGTCCCTCTACAGCGACAAAGAAAAGGTGAGCAGGGGGTCTGTAGAGTGTGTGCTTCCTGGTTGAAATTGTTGGTGAAACCAAACTGCCATTGAACTAATTTTCTCCTCTTGCAGGTTACAATCATTGAAGAATTAGTAGTTGGCTATGAATCCTGTCTAAAAAGCTGTCGAATGTTTAATGAAAACGGTGAGTGTTGCTGGTCGTCGGTCTCACTTTATCATTTTGATTTGAATATCGTCTGAATCACATCACACACACTCAACGTGTCTAATGTAAACGCATGTGTGCAGACGATGGGAAAGAGGAACCTCCGACAACCCTGTTGTGGGTACAGTATTTCCTGGCGCAGCACTTTGACTTCATAGACCAGCCCGACGTCGCTCTGGAGTACATCAACACCGCCATCGACAGCACGCCCACGCTCATCGAGCTCTTCCTCATCAAGGCCAAGATCTACAAGGTTCAGTACAAACTCTGCACACAAACAGATGAGCAGAGTGGTCGTGATTTTGACTGAAGTTGAGTGATTATGATTCTTTTGTATGGTGAACCTCTCTTTCCCTCTGTCCTTGTCTTCTTCCCTGCAGCACGCAGGCAACATAAAGGAAGCAGCTCGGTGGATGGACGAGGCTCAGGCTCTGGACACCGCCGACCGCTTCATCAACTCAAAGTGTGCCAAGTACATGCTGAAGGCTGGCCTCGTCAAAGAAGCAGAGGAGATGTGCTCCAAGTTCACACGGGTAAGAGACAGAGTGCACGCTGGGAAAAAAAAAATGGTGTGAAGATTTGTGCCTGAGATGTTTCATCTGTGTTCGAGTCTAATGTCACATTTTAGTGTTTCTAACCTGCAGTTTAGCCTCAACAACAGAGCTTTTTATTAAACAGCCAGTACGGCTCCTGACACTGCTGCGTCAGTTACGTTCCAGGCTGTTGAGTGAAACTGGGATTGTCTTCGGCTGCACGGTGTGATGAAGGAAGTGTGTCTGCTTTCAGGAGGGGACGTCTGCAGTGGAGAACCTGAATGAGATGCAGTGCATGTGGTTCCAGACAGAGTGTGCCTTGGCCTACAAGGCCATGAACAAGTTTGGAGAGGCCCTGAAGAAGTGTCACGAGATCGAGCGGGTGAGCTTCCACAGCTGTGACCACACCACACACCACAGATCCCATCCTGAGCTATGAGGGACACAAAAGTGTTATTGTCTTCATGGCTCTAACTCATGCCACTCCCCCACACATCCAGATCAATGCTCTCTCAGCCTCACTGAGCATTCTGTGGTTGGACTTATCAGAGATCACATCAGTGCAGCTTGGTATGCTTTCTGTATTCTTTCAGACTGGCTCATTCCTCACCTTTCTGCTCTTCCTCCTCTCCTTTAGCATTTTGTGGAGATCACAGATGACCAGTTT
This sequence comes from Chaetodon auriga, assembly GCF_051107435.1. NCBI lineage: Eukaryota > Metazoa > Chordata > Actinopteri > Chaetodontiformes > Chaetodontidae > Chaetodon > Chaetodon auriga. The sequence goes on from NC_135082.1 coordinate 3,472,552, forward strand.
GACTTCCACACCTACTGCATGAGGAAGATGACGCTGCGCTCCTACGTGGACCTGCTGAAGCTGGAGGACGTCCTGCGGCAGCATCCGTTCTACTACAAAGCTGCTCGAAGCGCGATCCAGATTTACCTGGCCCTGCACGACAAGCCTCTGACTGACGACAACAAGGAAAGCCAGGCAGACACCGGTCAGAGAGAGTGTGTGTGTGTGTGTGTGTGTGTGTGTGTGTGTGTGTGTGTGTGTGTGTCAAATGAGTGTATTTTTTTTAAAAGAAGTAAAAATCAGGCTTTTCTTTTCATATGTTCCCAAGCTGTTTAGATCAATTATTGACTGTCAAGGGGATTTACACCCATGACGAGGGCCTTATGATTTCCACGATGCCGAACAAGGACAGAACTGCACAATTAGATAAGGAAAAACAGAATCAACCATCAAACGTGGAATATCACAGACATTGCCAAAATGTGAATTTATAAAAGTCAGGGTTTCAGGTCAAGCAGCGCGAACAAAGAGCTCTGCTCAGTGTGAGTCGCCTCCGTGCTCCACCTGCATATGGAGGCTGTACGCAGAAGATCCGCTTGATAAAATGTGATACAAAAATAGGCGTAATATTCAAACATAGTACAATGTTGTGTTACATCAAATTTGTTGATATTTATTAAATATAAATATATTGAATATGTTCTTATTCACCTCAAAATTAGACACACTTTCTGATGACAAAATGTGCTTCAATGGTAAAGCGGAATTCAGGAAAAATGACCATGGAAACACTGAATTTGGGGAAAAAATAAAACAGAATCTAGAAATCATTCAGATAGATTTCATAGGACCCTACATGATTTTCCCAGTAACGCTGGGAAGAAGCTAAATATGTCACCAGTTATGAGGTTATGTGATGTTTTCATTTTTTTAAACACAACCTCTGAATAACCTCTTAAATCCCTTTATTTATTTTTGCTCATTGTAATACATTAGTTAGAAACTGATTGTGGCTATATTAAATATGTCACTATTAGAAAAAAATCAAACCCCATCGACTGTTCTCTCTGCAGAGAATCTGACAGACAAGGAGTTGAAGAAACTGCGCAACAAACAGCGAAGAGCCCAGAAGAAGGCGCAGCTCGAGGAGGAGAAGAAGAACGCCGAGAAGGAGAAACAGCTAAAGAACCAGAAGAAGAAGAAGGAGGATGATGATGAGGAGATCGGAGGGCCAAAAGAGGAGCTAATACCAGACAAACTGGCCAAGGTGGGCTCATTTACCAGCTCTTTCAGAAGGTTTTGGAGCTGATTGGTAGATGAATCATGTGACGTTGTTCACTTTTTTTTACCAGCCGGAGAATCCTCTGGAGGAGGCCGTGAAGTTCCTGATCCCTCTGAAGAACCTGGTACGCAACAAGATCGAGACTCACCTCCTGGCCTTCGAGATCTACTTCAGGAAAGGTCAGACAGACGCTGGCAGCCTGCATTTTACCTCCGTTCACTCTCGTGTCAGAGGTCCCAACTGTTCTCCTTCATTCCTCCAGAGAAGTACCTGCTGATGCTGCAGTCAGTGAAGAGGGCTGTCGCCATAGAGCCCTCCAACCCATGGCTGCACCAGTGTCTCGTGCGCTTCTTCAAAGGAGGTGAGCTGATGTTAGAGAGCAACGTGCTGCGGATTACAGGAGGAGATGTGTCAGAGTCACCTGAGGGGCAGGTGGTCTTCAGGTGGCTTTGAAACATCAGACACCAACCTGTGTGAAACCGCTTTTGAGTAACAGTGGTGGCACCATAAAAATACCACAGACCACCATAGATTGACATGTCTCAGATTGAGTTAAGACCTTTAAAGCTTCATGAGTCTTTTATTGTGCGTGTGTGTACGTGTGTGTAGTTCGTGAGAGTGCAGACTTGGCGGAGGCAGTGAGGACGGTGCTGAAGCAGGAGATCTCCAGGCTGTTTGGGGAGAGCAACCCTCAGAGCTTCAACAAGAACTACCTGAGCCAACACTCCAACGCCATCCCACACCGACTGGCTGGTACGCCGCACACACACACCCCCAGACGGCTTTCATGCAGGAGACGTCCATCATCATTGTTTTGTAAAATCCCCCTCCACTCAAAAATGCAGAGCCAGACTGAATTTCTTGGTCAGCTCATTAACTTCTCTCAACTGGCTGTCGGACGTTCTGAGGGTCTTCTGACATGTCAGAGATTTTGGCCGGCCGTCGTCAGGCTCTCACACAGTTGAGTCATGAGTCGGCTGTGGCCAACAGCACATGTGCCTCTGTGACGTTTCCTCTTCTCCGATCATGACTCATATGTAGGAGAGTTGGCAGGAAACAGCCGCTGATCTTCAGCTCCCTGATAACAATGTCTTCTTCTAATCCAGCTAACAAGCTTCCACACACACAGACCTAAACTGGCAAATGTCAGACTGCCCCTGTGTGTTCAAATTCATCTTAATTGAGAGTTGTTACTAGTCTGAACGGTCCACCAATGGGCCCTTTTATTTTCTATTTCACACCTGCACTGTGAGCCATCCGGTCGTGGCTTGATGTAGAGGCAAATCATGAGCTTTGCCGCTACATCACAGAAGATTTACTCATCCAGGACGAGTTAAACATTTCAAAAATAGTGCAGAGTTTTCTCAGCCTCAGAGATGTCCTGATACAGATCCAGTCCTTTCTTTACTCTGCTGTGTTTTGTCCTCTGCCTGCCGGTGTTGCAGTGCTGCTCTCCTTCACCACAGTTGGCTCTGCACTGCAGCATTTCGCTTGCATGGTAGTAAAGTGAGGTGTGTGTCAATGTAAATATACTGACTTTGAGGTTTGAGCACTCCAGGCCACTGAGGCAAACAATGGATTCAACAAGCCAGAGCTGCTTGTAGTGAGGCGGGCGGTGGACAGACCATCTCAGCCGGGTAGAGGATCTAGAAAGGCGTGTCTGTTTCCTCTGTGGCTTTTTTTCATTTGTTTCACGTCACACAAGTTTTAAAGTGTGGGAAAGTTTTCATTTTCCTCCAGTGCTGGGAGAACTTGAAATTGGAAATTACAATGCTAGTTTGCCATTCTGGTGTTAAACATTATCCACTCAAATGGGCAAACTGTTATGGAGTATCAGTGGACACAAATACGTTTTTTATGTCCTGCCTTCACATCTGACTAACAGGGTGCCTGAAGGGGCCTTTTGTTTTGAAACAGCTTTGTCTGAGTCTGAGTGTGTGTCTCTCTTGTATCCCCAGCTGCTAAGATGATGGTGTACCTGGAGCCTTCCTCTGACAAGATGGCCTGTGAGATAGCTACAGCACTGGATGAGTCACTGTCTGGAAGAAGCATCCAGGTCTGTGGTGACTTACCAACACCTGCAGTACCAGACGTCACACATGGCATCCTGGGTTTAGAGCGCGTCCACAGCAGTCATTCAGATCATCTAACTGTGTGTGTGTGTGTATGTATGTATGTATGTGTTTGTGTGCTGCAGATCTGTACTGAGGTGCTGGAGGCCTTGCGTGACGGGAAGCTGGGTGAGGGCCAGCAGAAGGCTGCTGAGGCTTACCGTGCCGCTTGCCATAAGATCTACCCCTACAGCCTGGCCTTCATGCCACCTGGTTACCAGGACAACAGCACCACAATCAGTGCCAACGGCGACCTGTCGGCAGGAGAACACGATGACATGGGAAACGAAATGTGAGCTCTGATGAGGAGCAGCAGGGGGAGGAGGAGGAGGAGGAGGTGCGAACACGCCGCCAGACGCCTTAGTCTGCCAATACACCCATTTCCCCAACCCAGCCCCCCCTCCGGTCCCTGGGCTATGGCTGCTGTGAGTCGCCCCCACATTGCACTGATCTGGATGGACTGAGCGCCACAGGAGAGACGGGAAAGGGAGCTGGCACCTGGAGGAAGGCGATGCCCATTTAACTTTTTTAAACAACAACAGTTGTTCTGTAACTGAAAAAAAAAAAACTGATAAATACGGTATGAGGAGGCAAAAGAAGATTCTGGGAAAAGTGGACATTGGGTGGCAAAGATGGCTTCTGTAAACACAGTCTAGGTTTTCTATAACTCCTGTGTTTTCACGCCATGTCCTTCTTGAAGGTGCATCTGCTTCTCATGTTTTTAAAAGTAATTTATATATTACAAACTGACAAATGGATTAATAAAACAATGTTTGCAAAACCAAACGGTACCACTGTGATGGTGTTGGTGATGTTGGGGTGAGCGCTGTTGTACCCTTGTGTGCACCTCGGCACTTTGATCATGGTGGAAAAGGTGTGAGGTATCCCTTAGAAACCACTTGTTTCCAGACTGAATTCAGCACACCATCAGCCCGCTGGGATTTATCAGCCATCAAGGAGGTCTGAATAAAAGCGTTTTTCTGAAATGAGTCGTTTGAATTGATCACGCTGTGATCCATGCAGATATAATAAGATATTGCAGAGTCTACTTTCTACTGACAGCGCAACAGAGCATGAAGTGATCTTGACAGTTCTGAGAGGTGAAATAGGTGTGGTCCTGATTCAAGTAGCTGTTGTTGAACTCTGGGAAATGTCTGTTAAGGACCACCTCACATGCCTGCTGCCGACCTGAACCCTGGAGCCACAGTGCAGATACCACAGAATATTCTTTATCTGGACAATCATCAGTTTGCATTTGTCTGGTAGGATTCAAACAGATGTAAAAGTTCATTTCAAGGTCAAAACTTAAACTTTTTATGTCAGAACTTTGACATTAAAAGTCCAAAACGTTCACTCTCCTCCTTTTTACTCCTCATCCTCATAGATCCAGGTCCCTGTTAGTCCCTTTTCCCTTTGATCATGTTACCAGACCTGCACTTCAAATTAACAACATACAGATGGTTCAAAGGTTAATAAAAGGTTAAAAAGTAAAGAGTATGAAAAGTTATCACTTTGACTTTAAATGTCTAACCTATGAGTTTAGTAATATTGATTTAGTATCTGACAGATCTGACTTAGTAAATGTTAAGTTGACTTTTGAAGTAAAAATGTCCTTTGACGATCAAACATTTTTGATCTTTTGATCGATTATTAGCTCATACTTCAAATTAATAAATCTTGTGTTTGCGTTTCAGTAAGTCTTTTGTCTTAAAAAGTCAAAACTTTGAGTATCATACATTTTCACTCACAATTTGCAAGAAAATTTAAAATTTTGTATCACACCATTTTCATTCCTTCATTCATTCATCTTCTATACCGACTATCCCTTTCGGAGTTGCGGGGGGGGGGCTGGAGCCTATCCCAGCTGTCAACAGGTGAGAGGCGGGGTACACCCTGAACCGGTCGCCAGTCGATTGCAGGGCAACCATTTTCATTCACTGAGTATTTTTTGTCAGAGAAACTCAGACTGCAGCATCAGTGACACATTCAGGCACTCAGTTAACTGAATGTAATAACTAATACCATTTATTCGAGCTGAAGCAATAATTGCACGCAATTATGTTTGGTCATTGTCAGTAACAACATGTTCTCACTTGGGCTTGTACTGTAAATGACAATGAGACATGTATGTCAGTAAGCCCTGCAGGAGTTTACTGCAGAGAAGACAATGGGAATATATAACCTTTTTTTTTTACTTGTGGCAGGAAAAGAGCTAAAAATAGTTAGCAGCTTAGTTAGCACTGAATAAGTAGTTTTGCAGGTAATTGCTCATAAACCATCAGCCATCAGGCTTCAAGCCATCAAGATGACTTCCATGCATCCTGCTGAGTGCTGTGGTGTGATTAAGTACTTTAAGTACTTTTACGCTATTGAGTACTTTAATTCAAAGTGTGTATGTATAGCAAGCGATGAGCAGAGAACATCTTCCAGTGCGACCTTCACAGTTTGGATTGGGGCATGTCTGCGTCCAGAGCCTTCACCTGTCCAGAGGTCTGAGAGCTGAGAAAGGTGTGGTCCTGATTCAAGTAGGTGGTGATGAACTCTGGGAAATCTCTCTTTAGGACCACCTCCATGAACATGTCTGCCGCTGTGTGTAACTTCTGTCTCTCCCTGAAGAAGATACACACACACACACACACACACACACACACACACACACATACAAGGACAATATAATAGGCTTGTAAAGTTATAGGATGAATGAATGAGTACTCACTGGGTGCTGGGCAGTTACTGGAGTGTCTCACCTATGGCCATTTTCAAATGAGTGGCTAATGTCTCATAAGTGTGAGGTTCACTTGTGAATGTATATAGATATGACTAAATATGACTATAGATGACTAAAAATATTTTTTAATGATACATTTGGTTAACATCCACTCAGGCTTGATCACCGTCACAGTGTTTTCATGCTGCAACCAAATGCATGCAACAAGTGTGAAATTTGACTCTACAGGTCACCTGTAAGCTGTTATATATAGAGGTGAATGACATCAGCTGTGCTGAGAGAGGCTATATTGACATGTTCAGGTTTGAAAATACATTTTTTGCAGATGACACAGCTTCAACTCTCCAGATATCTCTGCATAAGACATTCTACTGAATGCTGACGAGACAAAATGTATTTCTCAAGAACTCATTTGGTGTGTTGTACAGGTGTTCCTCTTGCTTGGCATCTTAGCCTGCCACACCTCCACCAGTGCACACTGGATCAGCTGCAGGCTCGTCACCTGGAGCCTCTATTCACTGATGTCTTCCCCCCACCCCAGTAAATCTCCTGGTGGGGGCGGCAGGGTCCAGTCTCCCCACCACCCTGCAGCTGCCTCTGTAGGCTTGCCCCCGTCATACCACCTGTGCAGAGAAGTTGGATTGCTGATGTACCCACAAAGCCCCTGAATCCAACTTCCACTGCGTGGATGGTTGGTCTCCAGCCAGCCTCACTGCACACTGCTGCCAGTTCTGAACACTTGAGTTACTTCAACTCACGGGCTGCTTGTATCCCCTCCTCCCAAGGGATAGTAAGCTCAATGATGAGGACCTTCTTGGCAGCTGGAGACCACAACACAACATCTGGTCTGACAGTTGTTTGTGTGACCAAGGTTGGGGAAACTAACTGCTTGCCAAGGTCAACACACATTTCCCATGCCTTTCCAGGAGTAAGCAGAGATGTTGTCTTTCCTTCTGCTGGCTTCTGCAGGTTCTCTCCTGGTTTGGCGAAGGAAATGATGGTGACCTGAGGAGTTGTTTACTCCTGCCCTGCACTTCTACAACAGCTCTGGTAGCTTCCTCAGCACCTGGTTGTGCCACCTGAAGCCCTGACAGGATGTGCTGAAGGCCTGTGTTGCTGTTGCCATACAGTGGGAACTTGTCCTTATTCACAAACCACTGGGAGAGATTTCATCTATTGGTCTTACAGAGTAACTGAGCTGTGCTTGCAGAGTTTGCCAGATGTCTGCCCTGCCTCTGCTTATAATGGCCTCCCATGCCCCTTGCTGGCCCTGGGACACTGCCTTAATGAATGAGCACTCCTGCTCCACCTCTGTGACCTCCTCCATGACCACGATCTTCTCCTGCTCCTTTTGGACCAGAACTACACAGGCTCTTCTAAGCTTAGTCCTATCTGTTTGTCCATTTGTCTGTCTGTCCCATCTGTTTGCCAGGTGCTGTGGCTTAGCTGGTTAAAGCGCCTGTCTTGTAAACAGGAGATCCTGGGTTCAACTCCCAGCAGTACCTTACTTTGTCATGTTGGCTTTGGATTATTCCCAAATTTCCCCTATCATCTGATTGTCCTGTACTCTTCCCCTCCTTGTGCTGCTCCCTACTAATGGCTTGGTCCACCTTGGCCTGTGCCCTGTGTGGACATTGACCTTTGCAGTCCTTATTAGCTGGTCCATGGATTCCCTTAGTTTGAGTGTGAGACAGGTCTACCTAACAATGTTTCAGCAGCAACATTATGTGCTGGTGTAGTCTGAGCTGGTAGCACCACAATTTATTTTTGAAGGGAGCTGGCTGCTATCAATCATTGCTTGCTGCCAGCGGCTTCTGTGCCAACTTCCCCATCTGTCTGTCAGAGAGTTCTGATGTGTGTTGCCTCCTGAACCTTTGGATAAATAAGTTCACTGTGATTTCCTCTTCTCCAGTGACATTTCTCACCCCTTTCCTGATCAAAAGACTTAGAAGACTTGATCTTGATTCTTGCCCATTTTGTCAAAAACATTCCCTGTAGAGGATGAATATACAATCCAGTCCGGTGAAACTTTTTCGCCATGTGGCAGAGACACGTCAGTAGATCATTCATGAAGGAGTGAACTTCACCTCCAAAGCCCCCATCACGGATTGAGGCTGGACACTTGCTTTTTGGCTGTGAAAGGCAGCAGGCCCTTGACTGACAGGGACAGTGTGAGCTTCTTCATTGATGTTCCCCTATAAAGCTGGATCTGAGGCCTCGTTAATCCAGCATGATTGTCAGCTGCTGCTGCTACAGCTAGCCTCAGGTTGTGGTGGGCTGCTGCAAGCACTCACAGACAGTCTCTCCTGGAAGACAGTCGCAGTGTTGCACTTGGCTGTTCACATCAAAGCCGACAGAAGTAGTCATGTCAAGAATGACAAAAGAGAGCTGGGAGAGAAGTTCAAACCCTGGCACCTTTCTCACCTCCACACAGCAGGGCAGTCACACTATGAAGTGGGTGTGTGAGTGTTAGGCAGCGTCAGAGCCAGCCTATGATACAACTATGATGGTCACTTGCAAGTAAGTTTAAAATAAAAGGATTTACACCGCTATAAGCTCTAGCTGAAGAACAGCAGTATTTTGACTCAAAACTGCACAGATAGGGGCTGCTGTCAAAAAAACCCAGAAAATATACACTTCTCATAAAAGAGTATGGGATGTATGATTTCCAGAGCAGACCTGGATATATAGTAGAAAAGGAGTGTTCATGGAGTGCCTGCTCACCTAACAGAGTGACAGAGAGTGCTGAGCTCCATCATGACTTCATTGGTGAGGTCAGTCACCAGCCGCCTGCTCACCACCCTGCTGTCATCCTCCAGCTTAGTCTGATGACGGATCCACTGCCACACCTAGCACATACCCACACACATGTTATGTCAAGTTAGTCATAGGTTGTTTCAGCTATACAATGCTGCTTAACAATAAAGTATCCCAAGTGTGAAAAAGGCATGTTCCCCCTGAATGTTGGCATGTCATAATTCTTTTGAAAAACATGCATGCACAACACAAGCCCTATTAAAAGCCCTGAAAACTTATTTTTCAATCAGTTTTAGTCATTTCACATGGCAGATTTCTCTCCTTGTGTTTCCATCTGTGCTCTTCTTACTGGTTTGAGAGGGGCAGAGCTCAATCAATCAATTAACAGGATTCAGGAAGCATGCACTGTCTGAATAGGTTGTATTTGTTATAAGTTTTTCCCCACTGGCATGCTACTAGGAACTGTAACAAAATCAGGGACTGCATCTTTAAGTTTACTAATACAGATCAGTCTGATTTAGCTAAGAACTAGATAAATGGATAAAATAAATCCTATGTGTTGTTGACTTGCTGGGTGCTGAAGTTTAATCATTTAATTCCAAACCTACCTGAGATCTGGAAATCTCTGCTGTGGCTGAGTCTTCAACCTGGCCTCTGTAGAAAAAGTGGCCATTACCTAGGAAACACAGCATGGCGTTAACAGTCTACACAATAAGACTTCATCTTGTGTGCTTCTTAAGATGAGAGGAACAACAGTACGTAAATGTACGTACCTGATAGCCAAGCATTAATAAAGAGGACACCAACTGCAATGTTATACTTCAAACCATAGAGGGTGACTCCTCCCTAAGGAAAAACACATACATGTGAATATATTTTATCATTAGAACCTAATACAGTATGTCCTGTTCTTTTACATAAAGATAACAAGCTCTGTTAATTTCTCAACCTGTGGAAGACTTTGGAGCAATATATTTGACAGCTCCTGCCACCACTCCCATCATGATGCTAAGGGAGGGAATATCTTTTGAAAGAATGCTGTTCATCCCTCCAGTAGAGGTCAACACCCTTGAATGTGAATTCAAGTGATGAGGTCATGAATTTGCATCCAATGGCTAGATCTCAATGAAATGCTTAGTAATGTTAAAATGTTGCAGCTTTGCAAGCTATCTTCTGCAGTTCAGCTCTGGGAAAAGCGATGGACTGACCGCAGGCATGGACAGTAGGTCATCAGGAGCCACAGTGACATCATTTCGAAGTTGGTGAAGCTGGTTATCACCTTCAGTGTGGAGCTTGAAGAGCTTGAGAAGGTGAAGAATCACCATGAACAGAAACAGAAATCATTATTAGCCACTCTGTATGTGTAGGAAGCTCTGAATGGCTCATGATCCAGTGCTTACTTTCTGCATGGGCTCAATCAAACTCAGGTCATATACCATGAAACCGTCCACACCTGCCTTGATCTCTAGCAACTTTAGCCTGTGAGGTGGGAGAAAACAGCGTCACAGCAATCAACATGTTTCAGTCTAAAAAAAGAATGTGACGATCTGTCAGCTCCAGTGTAAATGTACGCTGATGATACTGTATACAACATGCCTCAGTAGCAAGTTTTCTATATTTTCTACATTGTGTATTCATACTGAAGACAGCAAAACTATGACAGAACATTTAGAATTATGTAGTCCAGTTAACAGGTGTGCTTCATCAGAAGTTAATCAGTGGTGTTTCTTGATTTCTTGAAATGTTTGAGACCATCAGTTTTGTTGCACTGAGATGGTGTTTTATATACAATGAAGAGGCCTATTTGTCTACTGTAGTAATCCATGTTATGGTAAGAACAGCTCAAATAGGTAAAGAGAAACAACAGTCCATCATTGCTTTAACATGAAGGTCAGCCAATCTGGAAAATTTGTGCTTTGTGGGACCATCATTTCTTTTTTAACAGGACAATGACCCGAAACACCTCCAGGTTATGTAAGGCCTATTTGACCAAGGAGAGTGATGGAGTGCGGCATCAGATGGCCTTGTCTCCACAGTCACCCAACATAAACCCAGTGGAGACAGTTTGGGATCAGTTGGACCACAGTGAATGAAAAGCAGTGTACAAGTGCTCAGCATATGGAACCTCCTTCAAGACTGTTGAAAAAGCATAGCAGGTCAGTACTTCTTGAAGCTGGCTGACAGAATGTCAGTAGTGTACAAAGCTGTCATTAAGGAAAAAGGTCGCTACTTTGAAGAATTTAAAATATAAAATACACTTTGCTTAATTTACAGATTTTTTTTGCTATGACACAATGCCATAGTTTTGATGTCTCCAGTGTTATTCTACAATGAAGAAAATAATAAAGAAAAACCACTGACTGACGTGTGTCCACACTTTTGACTGGCGCTGTATATAGATTCATATATAAAAACAATTCTACTTTTGCTGAAGAGCTGCCACTTTGGCCAACAAGTGACAATTATGGAATAATGGTAAATGCCTGAATGCAATGTGAGAGGAGTACCAGCAGAGAAGAGGCTAACATCTTACAATTCTTTAATTTGGTACTAATTACAAGGAAAGTATGAATTTCACTCAAAGAAAAGCTCTTTTTACACACAAATACATTTCTTATTCATTTGCTATGGGAAACAACTCTCCATATAAGTTGAATTGTATTCTTGCTGGTAGCCAATTTTTACTCTTTTCATATTCAACTAACCTGCTGTGCTGTGATTAAATGACCATAGGTTATGCTTGCAACGTTGGAATTAATTGATTAAAATATACCAGCCTAATAACTGGTAGTGAGGCTTATAGAGATGTTGTACCATTGCCCAGTAAACTGTGCCTGGATAACCAGAGTGACTGTTTGTAAGGCTATGTTGCTTTTGAGGACTGAGGCAGGGTTAGTGGCTCTGTGACAGACACCACAGCCTCATCACTGAATTTTAATTTCCTGCACTCCAATGTTTTTAGCGTTCAGTCTCATGAACATGTGTGTGTGTGTGTGTGTGAACAGTGATGCTTCTACCTGGTGACAGTCGCCAGCACTCTCCTGTGGGAGTCACTGTGTGGGTCCTGAGGCAGCAGCAGGGCAGCCATGCCTCCTGTGGCCAATGCTCCCCTCCGATGACACGTCTGAACCAACAGGTCCATGTAGCTGCGCAGAAAACGCTTCTCCATGTTGACGTATTTACTGCGGTCGGGCAGCAGGAAGGCTTGTCTGTGACCTGGAAGAGAAACACGTGACCTCTTGAATTCAGCAAGACAGAAATTGTCTCTTTCACCATCACTTCATGTGTCTTTTGTGTATGGTTTGTTTATTAAAGAAGGTCATCATCACTCTCCATCATTTCTATTATATGAACATTAGCTCTGTTTTTACAGCTGGCCCTGGACCCTCCCTCAAGCATTGATTGGGTTCAGAGGCTCAGTCAGAAAACATAGTGTTCAAAGATATGTCAGGAGCAGCTAAAAGTCAGAATGTTTGGCTCACCAAACTTGTTGACAAAGGAGGCTGAATAATCCCAGATGCCACAGTTGAGTCCTGCTGAATGGTCTCGCAGCTCATAGAGAATCTCCTCCATCTCAAATGCTGCTAATACATTTTCAATTAGCACTGTTGCCTTAATGCAGCCCAGTGGCAGGCCCAGCTAGACACACACACACACAAACACACACACACATAAGGGATCATTTCACACAGATAATCTCCAATAATACTATTGGGGATAATCAGGACCTTCATAGATGTTAAAAAGGAAAAAAACGATCATGAAATGGCAATTTACCAGCGCAGTGTGTAGGATTTAATGATGTTCAGCAGTGTGGCTGCAGATTGCAACCAACTGTATACCCTGCGCCTCACCCCTCGCTTTCCAAGGATGTCAGAGAACCTATGTTCACCATGAAACTCATTAACAACACAAAAGACGCTCACTAGAACCAGTCTTTTCTTGGCTACTGTTGAAACATAGAGGTGCAACATGGCGGACTCCATGGAAGAGGACCACACCCTCTGTAGATATAATGAGCTCATTCTAAGGTATGGAGGGCACAGTGATTCTTATTTTCAGGTGAATATGCGCTAATGAAAACATAATTATTAATATTTTATTCCATGTCTGACAATAGATCCCAGAAACTCTTTCACACTGGCCCTTTAAAAAACAGAAAGTAAAATTTCTGCAATAAAAAAGCTGACGCAGAAATGCTCAAAGTGAAACTTTATCAAAGTTTAACCTGCACCTACTGTATCACACTACATCACACCTGCGTCCCTCTCACAAGAGCCTGGGAGGCCTTTTTGGAACTGTGTCACAGTCCTAAACTGGGCTCCCTGTCTGTTCAAATATTTTACTGGCATGGTGTTAACATTCGCACAATTCTCAGCTGCTACAACAGTTAACTGCCCTTCATATCACATCATTTCCAGATCATCATAAAGACCTGGCTTCAATCATTTTCTCATGCCGTGAAGTTGTACTTTGATCCCTGGAGAACAGCCCTCACTGTGCTGTGCTGCCTCAGGTCTGATCAAGTGACTCATACTTGATTTCATTTCATTTCACCATGCAGAAATATCTGATAATAAGGTCCTTATTGGTGAAACCAAATTTCAGTTCATTCTCATCTTTCATTGACAGGCTGCTCTCACCTAAATTTACTACATTTGCTACATTTTCACCTGTTTTCTAAACCTTTTACAAGGACATGGTTTTTGAAATATTCAAGCTTTATCTTTTCTCAAAATCTTACTCTCTCTCCTTCAGTATAGATAGATAAGATATGATCTTTTATAGATAAATAAATGAGATAAAATACAATGAATACAGTTATAAATGAGTGCTTTACTGACAGTCCCTAAAAGATGTCTAACAACTGACTTCTGTGTTTTCTCTTCATTTTTGATTTACAGAGCATATTCTGAGCTGTTGCACAACTACAGAGCGGTTTACTCTCTGAGCTGAATGCTGGCAACTGGTGATACAAACAGTATTAACAGCCTGTGAAAATTCTTTTAATCTGCCCATTTCAAACAACATCTGGGGATTTTTGTGAAAAACTGATAGAAAATGAAAACAGTAAGGACTGCCCTGATTGGCATACACTCATTTCCTGGGGTTTTCTCTCCCTGTCAAAGAGTTGGGGAGTTTTTCCTTCTCTGAATCGAGGGAGGGAGATGGAGGGATTCATATGCTGGACACACTGTGAAGCCTCTGAGGCAATGCTGACTGACATGTGCATGAACACTGACACCTGTGCAGACCTTCTGTTGTGTCCAGACAAATATCTTGTTCCATAGTCTGGCCTCCATGGTGCTCTCCACCTGGAAATCAAGCAGAAACAAGTCCTCTGTGCTCTTCAGTGATTGTGTGTGCATGTGTGTGTGTGTGTGTGTGTGTGTGTGTGTGTGTGTGTGTGTGTGTGTGTGTGTGTGTGTTACTTTTGAGAGGTAGAAAAATGGTCCACTCTTGTTTTCAAACAGTGTCTTTCCACAGTGAAACATGAGGAGTCCAAAGTCAAAGAGAGGACCAGGAGCCTCCTTCCCCTCCACCTGAAAGAAACACAGAACGACAGAGGCTTCCTCTTTATGTTTGGCCTGTAATCTCCTGATTAATCATGTACTAATGCAACCTGTGACACATCAGGAATAATGACAACTCACAAAGTTAGCACAGCACCACTGTTGTCTAATGGTATTCAATTTACATTCAAATGAATGTGAAAGAAGTAGAACCAGTATTATGTTTAATATATTTACTGAAAAATATATTTAAAATGAACTCTCACCAATTAGCCAATAGTTTCAGCACAAGTTGATACACCAGTTTCATCAAACAAGCATTCTTGGGCCAGCAAACAAGTTTGACTATTGTGAGCAATTCCTCCAACATGCTTAAAAAAGTTCCAACAGAGACCAAAAAGAGCATTTCAGTTTGTTTTTGTAATGTCCTTTAAATGTTCTATTTATTCAGGTAATGGTTAAATTAAATGTTCTGTGAAATGTATTTTCCCACACTGCCACCAATAAAATTATTGGGGAGAATTGCTGGAGCCTTTATTCACTGGTTATGCTATTGGCTATAACGCTGTAAAATATCAATTCTAGCATCTTTCAAAGGATTAGGATGGCAGAAGCTTTGTTTGGAGAAAAAGGAGACAATCACAGTATCTAACACATTGTCTTTTATGAAACTACCACTCAGAGTTTTTGAATCCCGGAATACATTTTTTTAATCAGAGTCTGTTCACGTCCATCAAGCCACAGCTGGAGATTTGGATCCAAACCTGAATCCATAAATTAACTGAGTGAAGTCGAGAAAATGCTGTATTACCATCATGTTGTGCTCAACCATGTTCCAGGCACGGGGACGAAGCATCAGCACTGGAGCCTGAGATATGTGTGGAACATCTGTTAACACATGGATGGTGGATGAATGGTGTGGCACATGAGTGTATGTGCACTGTGACTTTTACAGTAATGCAGCTGCACCAACATCAGATTCACTTACTGGGGAACTGGTTATGAACTGCTTTACACACATTATGAATGCCTTTGATCTGGTTGTGATATGTAGGGCAGTTCCCATCATCAAAATCAACCTGTGGAAACCAAAGAGAATATTTCAGTAGAACAGAAAAAACACAACAGAAAAGCTACTTGGGGTTAAAGGTGCCAGTAGAGATGAAAAGAGATGCAGTGACTTTTTCACGATGGAACG
The DNA here is from genome assembly GCF_051107435.1 of Chaetodon auriga. Lineage (NCBI taxonomy): Eukaryota > Metazoa > Chordata > Actinopteri > Chaetodontiformes > Chaetodontidae > Chaetodon > Chaetodon auriga. The sequence continues at coordinate 3,488,120 of NC_135082.1, forward strand.
TAGTGGACCAGGAATGTTGACAGTCTGAACAGGACGAGGGCCCGAAATCACTCCCTTCACTCATACACAACTCTCTATACCAGACACTCCATAGCTTAGTCAATAGTATCTCATCACTGACAGCTGTAGAGCAGTGCAACTGTAATTTTTGCATCTACAAAATGCAGCACATTGCATCATGGGATTGTTTGCAGGAAGTATGTACACTGGTTTTTTATTCCACTGTGGACTTTTTGAGGGACTACATAGAACATAAAATGACACACTTAAGAATTTGGACACTCAAATAAAACAGCAGACAGTAAGTATAGTGATCTATACAGTGAACAGGTAGTGATTTTAGACACAGCCTAAGAATCCGCAGCCATGGATGAACTCAGGGACCATCGTGCTTTGAACTAAATACTAATGTTAGCATGTTAACATGCTCACACTGACAATGCTAACATGTTGATATGCAGCAGGAGGCCTAAGAGCCACCACGTTCACCACCTTGGTTCAGCATGTTAGCATGCCTGTATGCCAAACACAGTATAATGAGGAACCAAAATGTGTTTGTTTATAAGGTGATCATATGTCAGTGTTGTGTTTTCAGCTTGTTTCACTGCCCCAGTGACAAAAACAAAAACTAGAATAGAAAGGAATTAAGTTTTTATTAATCATTTTTAGCTTTGACATTTTCTTCATGTTAAGACTGTAATCACTTAAAACACTATTTTGTGTGACAGCTCATGTGCTGCTGGTACTACATGTATGGAAAACTGGAATGAACTATTCTTTAGAATTAGAAATGGCTGGTTTTATTCTATATTTTTCTCATTAACAAATCACAAGAAAATGGCAAAACCAATAATGTGTTTGTCCTTTTTAGCTCTTTACATGTCTGTAGTGTTTTGATATTGTTGTTTGGTCACTATACGTTAAAAAAGCTATTTCCAAAAACGGTTGGACAATGTAGCTCTGAGCAATCATTACTCAAATAGGAGGAAATAGTGCATGTCGGCATGTGGTCGTGGGTTGTATGTGGAACTGATCCATTGACTGTTCTTGTGCTGGTCTCGTATGGTCTCAGGAAAATGACAGAGGTGTTACCTGTATGCCTTGTGCTGGTGACAGCAGAGCTTTAATGAAGCGCTGGGTATCGCAGGGAGCCATATCCCCAATATCCACATGTCTTCTCTGGAGCCTTGGCGGGACGGGGAGCACCCGCCATGATGGGTCTCTTCTGATATGTGTGGTACTTTCCAGAAAGCTTGGCAGGTCACCTGAAAGGTCCAAGTGGGCCTTTCTGGACAGTCGGAACCGCAGGACCTGAATAGAGTAGAGAACAGCTGAATTACGCTGAAACAAGAGTTCCATGCATTAACTGAAAAGGGGGTTTGTCAGCTGCCCTACTTCATCCACGTCCTCATCAAATGTGGAGATCAGCTCATGGAGGAAGCAGAGGGAGCTGGTGGTGAAAAGTGCTTCATACTCTGCCTCTAGACCTGAAGGAGGTGGAGACAGCTCCACACGGTCGGGACCCTGTGGACGAAAAGAGTCAACATATGAGAGTCTATGTGATGTGGAGTCATCACAGTTAATCTCTACATTCACGATGTGAATTCATGATAACTTTTGCAAATGTCCTCAGACATGGAGGAATGACAACCAGTAGCACCCGATGCCCCAGGACACAGTAACACAGGGTTGTTTTTTACTTCACTGTAAACACATTGACATGTACACCTTATACTGTAACGTTGTCATGGCAAACGTGTTAGCGAACGGGTCCCTTTTCATGCATTTAATTTAAATGGAGCAACATTAACGTTCATTTGCTGTCGTGTTTGTGTCCACCTGATGAATTTAAAACAAATATTCACTCTCCTTTCACACTCTTTTGGTCTCCACAAACTCCTGAGAAAAATATCTGACTCTTCAGCTGCTAAATGTTCCACTATGTTAACCAGCTGGTCGCAAACCGTGTCTGTCTGCTGTGTGCTGCTGAGCAGGCAGTGCACACTGGGTCTATCTGAGCATTTTCACTGCAAACAGCTGCCTGCTGCGCCTAGAGACAGAGAGCCAAACAGTTAAGTTGTAGTACATGAAACCAATAGAAATAAAAGATGTTAAAATGCCTCGTAGAGCCGAGGGGAGATGCTGAGGCTGGAAGGAAGAAGAGCGTGTCCTCCACTAATCACGGGGTTGGTGGTTCAGTCGCCACCTCCTTCTGTCCACATATAGAGGTATCCCTGGGCAAGACACTGAACACATATTACTGCCGATGGTCAGGCCAGGACCTGAGTCATTGCTCCAGGACCTGAGTCATTGCTTGCTGCCATCAGTGTGTGTGTGAATAGATGTATGACCAGGAAAGCATCCTTCAAAAGCACTTTGGATAAAAAGCATTATTACATTTTAATGTGAAATAAATGAAATATCCCCCAGTAAATGGTTGGATTCCAGCCAGGGACCTTTGCTGCATGTCACACCCCTCTCTCTCCCCTCATTTCCTGTCTGTCTTCTCACTGTCAACTGTTTGATAAATGCACTAAAGAGGCAACACATAATCGAAAAAAAGAGAAAAGGATTATGTTGTGATTAAATTGTGAAGGAGTCTCATGAAAATCATGAAGGTCGTGTGCAGGACAAGCAATTATTGTTAACTTAGTCATCAGAACTTGATAAAGAAAAGGAATGTGTGGAAACGGATCATTATTCATTCATTAATACTGAGACTGATCTGACTCCATAATGAACTACATATTTGTACACCAGTCTAGCTGTTCCATCGACTGACTAATAATCTCAGAATCTCAGACAGGCTGCTGCTTTTAAATCTGTTTGTGTGAATGAGAAGCAGCGAATGGTCCTGAGCAACATTCTCTCAAAAGTTGAAAATGCCCAGCTACGACCCTGCCAATATAATTACTCTTCGATTTAAACAGCTAAAGAGTCTGTACTGCTAATCAGTATTTCAGTTTGACCGCTTCCAAGCTTGTTAAAGCAAAGAAGTGTCTAAAACAGCCCTGAACTATCGCAGGACGCTAAAGATAATGAACTGCGTGAAGTTCAAAGTCATGCGATTGTGCAACACGCTGTTAACGCCTCCTCACATTATGCTTGTTTCCTTCCATCACCCATTATGTTAGAATGATTTCTTTACAGCCCATAAAGTCTATTCAGCCGCAAAAAAACAAAGAAAAAGTAATATGGTGACACTGTACTCACAGACATGTTGGCAGGCGCTCTGTTCATTGTTCACTTGGTAGAAGTGGACTTTGGTTATGGACTTACTTTGGTCACTGTTTGAACAGGAAGATGTTTGTTTGTATGTTGAGTTTAAAGTCTGTACGTGTACATTCTGTACACTGACAATGACGTTCATTTAAGGCTATTTAAACACTGTATGTCATTTATTAACACTTTGGTAAAATAAGTAATGCTGGAGGTATACATGATTTGAAAAATATTTATGATTTCATTTTATTGGTAATAATCAGATGTAACTTGAAAACCTCAAATATGGAATTCAGAATGCTTTTTCCATTCCACAACAGTCCAGTTTGAACCATTCTCATTTAGCACACGTAAGCTTGAAAATAAACAAGCCTTCTCATAGGTTTTCTCAGCACTGTTGAAATGTATGCCCACTCTCCTTCTCTCTCTTTCAATATCTAAATATCTGTTTCTACTGTAGATGCTTTTAGTCAGTATCACACTGCTTCAAGACACATTTGTGTACGCAACTTCTTTTATTTGACAGTTTTTCTTTTTTTTCTGTCCTTCAACGTACCAGGGTCTGGCCTTTCTCAGTCCCGTGCTGACCACAGCCTCCTGCAGTGTTTTAGAGTTTTCCAGCCTTTTTGGTTTATGAGCCCTGAAATTGAAGCAAAATTGTAGCCTTAGTGTGGACATGGGTTGTGAGCAGTGATTTTTCCATCTTAAATTGTTTCATCTAAATTATTTTTAGAGGCCTGCAGAGATGCCAGTATCCAGTTTCTCTTACAAGAAAGGATCAGCTGAACAATGCAAACATGACAAAACATTTGAACGGCTTTTACTCTTTGTCCAGTTTTATAGTAACCACTTAGACTGTTCCAGCAAAGACACATGTCTGTTGTTAACTGTCAGATCCTAATTTAAGGATATGAAGGCATGGACGCTTCGTTTATTTTATTATCCTGTCGAATAGTAGCCAGAGTAATCAATTCATTTTAAATGTGAAACTACAATCATTGCCACAACGCCTTTCCATAATACCGTAATGGTATTTAGCTTTTGAAACTTTGTAAAATTCTTTCGATGTTTACAAATGTCCAATCAGAACCTAGAAGAGTAGCGAAAGAAAATATTGTTATGCGCTTTCTCACCAGGAAGTCTTTTACTTAGAAAATATAGGCCGGAAGTGTGCGTGTTTCCGTATCCGCTCTACGCCACGACAGTCTTGACAGCTGCAGGGTCTTTGGAGGTGTGGGTTGCTGTAGAAATACATAAATGAAAAGCCATGGAAGACAAGGCACAGATACAGGAAGCCATTAAAAACCAAGGTGAAGTCGTTCGGAAGTTAAAGTCAGAGAAGGCGAGCAAAGAGCAGGTCAGTACTGAGGTTTAACAGCGAACTTTAATGATGATGTAAGGCAGGTTCTTAACATGCGGTGAACAGCATGTCCATTTGCCATTTGATAGAACAGGGTAGCTAGCTAGCCAGCCAGCCCCGGTACACGCAGAAGAACTTCATTCATACTTCGCCGCTAACTGAAAATCCCCTGACCAAACACAATTTAACTTGATGTCATATCATTGCGGGCATCATGTTTCCCACAACTGATTCACGACTGTCTGATTTAATATGGGCCACTTATTTATTCGGCATACGTTATATTAACTAACTGTTACGTATTTATAGTTGGATGAAGTCTGTCGGATGTTATTTTATATTAACAAATGCTTCCTCTTATTTATTTGCCGAATTAATTGAAAGACACCAAGAATTAAAAACATGGCAGCCTTTATATTGTAAGGTGCATATGTGTTACATGATAAGTGAGTCAACATTAAATTGCTGTAGATCTTTGAGGTGTTTGGAGCAGGTCTGAAAACAGCTAGCTTCACGCGCTGGGGCCACTAGCTGTTTGGTCTGCTATCACATCAGCTGCTTCTTAATGCACATTCAGGTAGAAGGGTCTGCTTGTCACTGTATTCACATCACTGTTTTCATTTTAACTGAACCAGATAAGCTGCTAGCTTTAAGCTAACTTAGCGTTAGCTCACATTCGTTAGCGCTAGCTCAAATGGAACGGCTAGTCAGCCATGTCTGCTAACCGCCCTCCTTCGAGTTAGCTAGCTAACCTTATTTAAGATAGATTAACATTCTACTATGACTCATAAGCAAAGCAAACAAACATACATAGTATGTTTGTTTATTTGCTTTTGTTACAAAGGGCCGTTTTTAGACAACTTTGTCATGATGCATTTAAACGTTACCTTTAAGAGTGTCCATCTAAAATGTGTAATGATAGCTGATGCAATAACTTGCCCTGTTAACACAGACAGATGTGATCAGAAGAGAAATGAAAATGTTATTTGTCTGAGCTGAAAAGTCCACCGATAGCAGCCTCAGTTTGAGTCTTTCATTCTCTGTAAGCTTTTTCTCTGTCCTGCTTTATTTTCTCTGTCTTGTTTGCTCTGAATTCTCTGCTGCTGTGTCACAGTTTACTTTCACTTTGAATGATGCCTGAGAAAATCCAACAATGCCTGTTGAATTTGTCTTTGACAAGCAGGGTTTGTGCTTTGCATCCAGTAACAGCACGTTTTCTGTTGTCACTGACTCATTATGTCAGTGTTCCTCCCTTCAGCACACACTGGCCACATGGCTGATTGTTGTCATGTTCTGTCCAGTAAGACAGACTATCTTATGAAAACTTTTGATACTACTGCACATTACCAGTCTAATCAGGTATTGGCCTCGTACGGAGTAGAGAAGTAGGGAGCTGTTAAACTGTTAGAGACACAAGAAAGACTAAATACACTGGATACATAGTTTTGATACTAAGGTCAGAGCAGGACCTTGTCTGTCTGTCTGTCTGTCTGTCTGTCTGTCTGTCTGTGTGTGTGTGTGTCTGTGTGTGTGTGTGTGTGTGTGTGTGTGTGTGTGTGTGTGTGTCTGTGTGTGTATGTGTTTGTTGGCTATGTTTGGCTCACTGCTTTGATTGACTTGGTACATTTCATGTTCTATCCTCCACGCTGTGATGATGATGATGATGATGATGCATCATGCCCTGCCCTTCCCTAGTGCTAGGGTTGCTCACCACTTTTCTCCTGTTCTTCCTGCCTGACCCTGGATGACCTTGGCCTGCCCTACCCTTCATCATCACCATCATCAACCTCACCGTCGGGGGAATCCAACCCTCATGGACATCACTGCTCAACTCACTTCCTGCCTCTCCTTCTACTGACCATTGTGACTGGCTGCTGTGGCTGGCTGTGGACAATGCCACTGGACATTGCTGTACTCACGATACACTCCTGAACTTTTTTGCTTGTCCAATTTCTGGACTTTATTTATTTATTTATTTATTTTTGAACCTTTATGCTTTTTGTATCCCCCGTGCTGTGGGATGAACATGCTGGGCATGTTTTGTATTCGTGCTTGCTCTGGGCTGCTCGGCTGTCGGACTGCAACACGTGCCCGATCTCTGCATTCTGTCCCTGGGATCACTGTGGCTCAGGTAGGCCTCTGGTGCTGTGTGTGTGTGTGTGTATTTTGCAGCATTCCATGTAAATAAATGTTTGACTGCTGCTGTGGACCAATGCAGTATGACGTGCAGTGGTGTCAAAAGTACACACATTTGTTACTTAAGTAAAAGTATAGATACTGCAGTTTAAAAACACTCTGGTAAAAGTTGAAGTATCACCTTGACATCTTTACTCAAGTAAAAGTGAAAAAGTATGTGCTCAAAAACCTACTTAAAGTATAAAAGTATAAAAGTATAAAGTAACCTTTGAAAAATAATAATAAATTAGTTGATGCCACTATATACGTAGATTGGAAGCTTAATTTGAAACTGATTATACGTGTGGCCCAAAACACAGCATTATCATAAACCCATTACTGTCAAAGACAAAGCAACGAGAGGAACATGTTCTTTCTCAAACTTTATTGGAATTCAATTAGACGTCCAGAGGTAGCGGGTAGAGGTAGAAGTAATGACCTCTCACTACATGCAAACCCATAAATGGCATACCCCTCAGACGTTTCGCCATCCTTTTCCGACTCAGACATGATTGATGCGTGCCATATATTTCGCGTGTGTAGATTGTAGATCACTTGCTTGCTTACGACCAGCTCTCTATCGTCCTAGCTTCTGTTCTGACGACTTCCTTTTGTGTCAGCACAAATGGGATGAATCGTCTAACCAATGAGCATTTGTTTTATATGATTCATCCAATTACACTTGACCTCATAGGTGAGGATTGGCGCCACTGATCTGTATTGGATGGCGCACATGACGTAAAAAAAATATAATAATTAAAAAAACAAAAACATTAAACTTAAACCAAGAGTAACAAGACTGTTCATTTTATAAATGTAAGGAATAGAAAGTACAGATACTTGTGTGAAAATGTAATGAGTAGAAGTCAAAAGTAGGCAGAAAAAATAGTAATGGAGTAAAGTATAGATACCTAAAAAGTGTACTTAAGTACAGTAACGAAGTATTTGTACTTCGTTACTTGACACCTCTGATGACGTGTGTGTATGTGTGTGTTGCAGATTGATGAAGAGGTAGCCAAACTGTTGGAGCTGAAGGCTCAACTAGGAGGAGATGATGGCAAACATGCGTTTGTCCTCAAAACAGCAAAGGTAAGACCACAACACTGCTCTATGCAAACACACACATGCATTTATTGCACATACAGGTCACTGTTGGAATAGAGGAGAAAGAATCTGTTACTAATGCTAAAGTCACAGCTGCTATTGAAATTGAAAGGTCGTCTAACATCACCTCTTCCTTCCTGCTGTCTCGACCTGCCTGCCAAAAAGAATACACAGCAGGATCACTTTTGCCTCGTGGTGAAGGTGCATACGATATACTGTGATCGCAACATGTGAAACCTCTGTTGCATGTGATCTGTGCAAATTGGTGTTTGTGGATTGTTTTGAGACAGACGTGGAAAAACATGATCGTATCCTTTTTTTGACCAGTCTGACAGTGAATACTGCAGAATTCCTGCCATATGTGTTACATAGACATATAATAGCCTACATTTAAACAACAATAAAACACAAGAAACACAGCCCACTTGTTAAACACACTTGTGAAGCGTAGAGCTTATAGGCTTGAGCAAAAAAAAAAACAAACATTGCTATTGTTAATTAAAGACATTAGCGTACATTAAATGCCATGCCTGTGAGATTAAATGACTTGAAAATAAAATGAATTAAAATATTTTGTCCATTCTTCACAAACAACCGCTACAACAATACAATAAAACATAAAGCTTCACTATTGCTAATCAAAGACATTAGCTGACATTATGCCCATCAAATTAGGTAAATTGAAAATAAGCTAAATGAAGCAAATAGGTCTAAAAATAAAATAATAGGCAGGTTGGTCTGAATTTCATGTTCGTCAAATTCCCATTTCTTTGCGACGCGACGTCACTAAATAGATTTCCCCTACTTGTGCAGAGTTGAAGCCACCTTTTCCTCAGTGAGGAGCTTCTCATGGCTGATTTATCCTGTTCTGGAGTGAGAGTCCACACTCTGCAGGGATAGTGGACACAGGAATTGTGCTGGCAGTCTTTCCCAGCTTTTTCCAGTCAGGATAGATTTCCCTGATGATTGTTCACACAGGCTGTGTGGAAATTCAACCCACTGTACCCACACAGTGCTGTCATCAACGGCACTGCATCCCGCTGAGCGTCCAAGCTCCAAATGAATGGTTGCGCTGTTTCCATCTCTTTTGCTGTGTCAAAATGATCGATCAGTCGCCTGATTGCTTTGTCAGCACGTTGCTGAAGTTCTGTGGAAAGCATGACGCAGCAGGCCTAATGTAGCCCGAAGATATAATCAGGTTTCAATTTGTGAAAAAAGTGGCAAGTCGTTCGAAACATTGCTGTTCATGAAAATAAACCCAAACCACAGTGGGCCTGTACAGAGTCCGGAGCATGTTAGGCTGCTTCTTGCTGTTGTTGCAGTAACAGCTGTCAGACTGTGATCACATTTCCACTGTAGTTGAGTTGTGCTTAAAATATCTCATTTTTGTGTATCACTGTTGATCTTTGATGACTTGATTCACCAGAATATTTCCATTCACATCTGACATAAAAAATGACAAAAACAGTAACTGACACTAAGCAACATTATCTTTTGCAGAACAATAAATTCTTCAATAAATTATTTGACATTCAGTTGTTTCGTTACTACTCCGCTGATGGATGCAGACCTTAGTCACACATTGTTAAGGAATATTTCAGAAGCTTGGGTGAAGTTCACGTCACAGTCAGACTGACGCAGCAAATGTCTTGACATTAGGGAACGAGGGACTACAACCCAAAGCAGATGGCCATCAGAGAGAAAGTCTTCAACGTCATCGTCGGCTGCTTCAAACGTCACGGAGCGGAGACCATCGACACGCCTGTTTTTGAGCTAAAGGTAGACTTTCACACAGTATAACAGACGGCCACTCAGTATTTGTGTACATGCACTGTAAGATGCATGTGGGAAAGATAAACTTGAAGGTTTCAAACATGGTTTCTTCTCTCCATGTGGTGTGTAGGAAACATTGACAGGGAAGTATGGAGAAGATTCCAAGCTCATATACGACCTCAAAGACCAAGGAGGAGAGCTGCTGTCCCTCAGATACGACCTCACTGTATCCTCACTGTGACACTCATTTGTGTCTGTCGTATCATTGATGAGTTACATTTTATCATATCAAAGGCTACTTTTTAATTGAGATTTAGTCCAGTTTTGTCATGAAAAAGGTCATCCCTGTCATGGTTTTGCTAATGAAACACTGCTACGTTAACCCACAAATTCAGATTCCCTCCATCAAAGCAAAGAGTGCTGTGCTGTCCTTGACTTGCCCTTTAACAGGTGCCCTTCGCCCGCTACCTGGCCATGAACAAGATAACCAACATCAAGCGCTACCACATCGCTAAGGTCTACCGGCGTGATAACCCAGCCATGACCCGGGGACGCTACCGAGAGTTTTATCAATGTGTGAGTCATCATCACTATATGCTTTCACCCCATTTTTGGATTAGCTGGAGTCAGACACTGCCAAGATGGCGACGGCCGGAGCCAGCACACAGAGCTTCACTGTCACTCATCAGAAACCTGTGGGTGATGTCACTGAGACTACGCTCATGGTTTATAAAGTCAGGAGTTGCTGATTGGTTAGACCTTCTGGAAACGGACCTGGTTTAATTCACCTAAACTCTCTTTGGCTTGGAAATTGTCTGTCCTATTTAATATAATTTGTGTGTGCGTGTGTGTGTTGCAGGATTTTGACATAGCAGGGCAGTATGACGCCATGATTCCTGATGCTGAGTGTCTGAAGATCGTCCATGAAATCCTCAGTGAGCTGGACCTCGGAGACTTCCGCATCAAAGTTTGTCACATCCACTCAATGACATTTACCAGATGAAGCATGCATACTGTGATCAGTAGTCGTCATCTCTGTAACCATGTCCTCCGTTTCCAGGTCAACGACAGACGCATCCTCGACGGAATGTTTGCTGTGTGTGGTGTCCCAGATGACAAGTTCCGCACTATCTGTTCAACAGTGGATAAACTGGACAAGGTATGGAGACGCACTGCTGTGCTTCATTCTGCAAAGCCAAAGTCATAATGTGACCCTGGTCACTTAAACAAGGTTCAGGCAGATGGTAGACAGACGGCGCTCTGTTTCACAGGTTGTTCTCCTTCTCTCTACCATTCATCTGTACCTGCCTTTGACCGTCCTCTCATGCTGTTTTCTGTTGTTTAAACCCAGATGCCCTGGGAGGACGTGAAGAAGGAAATGGTGAATGAGAAGGGCTTGTCAGAGGAGGTTGCGGACCAGATTGGACAGTACGTCAGTATGCAGGGTGAGACTTTCTCCAAGTTCATACAAGATGTGAGACATCAGTGACGTGCTGGTGTGAGTAAAGCAAAGAACAACTCCAACCTGTTACCAACACCGCCGTGCTCGAGACTGTCTGTCCTGTCAGCAGCAGAGACAGCAGGCAGACAACAACTGTCTGCTGCTCACTGGTGGAAAGTTACACGTTTGCTCAAGTTTCATACTTAAATACAGTTTGGAATTATTTGGAGTGGACCTGAGTGCCTTAATTATACACTACTCTATATTATTTTATATTAATATTTCTGTACTTTATTTATACCTGTACTTGCATTTCTTCATAGTTAATAAGCACTTTAACTGTTTCAACTCCACTGATGCAAAGGAATTTGTGCACCCGTGAATGGGAAACACTTTGCAGACACAGGTAGAGATTAACTGGTGAACACAGTGCAGCTGAAGTGGCAGGTATTTTCTGAGGGGTTGGTGGAGACTAAAACAGAGGCAAAAGAGAGTGAATTTTGGGCTTAGACTGGTCAGGTGGACACAAGCACGACTCCACAATGCTGATGCTGCTCGTCTCCTGGTTGTACTGTAGGTGGAATGGACTTAGCAGAGCGCCTCCTTCAGGACCAGAAGATGTGTCAGAGTAAGCAGGCCTGCGCTGGCCTGTCCGACATAAAGCTGCTCTTCAGTTACCTGGAGCTCTTCCAGGTCACAGACAAGGTGAGACATGCTGTTATTCACACATCCCATCACATTTTTTCTAATAATAATTAAAGCCTCCTCCAGTCACAGATGTTGTTCCTCTTGTTCGGACAGCTGAATGGTTGAGCTTCGCTGTGTATTAGTTTGACACTAGAGGCCTGTTTTCACATTCAATGTGTACATTTTCTCTGTGCTCTCTGAACTTCGGATTTTAAGAGGTGGGCCTCTGACCATGATTTTTGACATCACAAGTAGTTTGAACGTCAATCCTGGTCCAATATTCAGCATACACAAGTGTGATGTGGAACCATGAAGCCTCCAGGGCACATACACTGAAAATGGACATGCTGTGCGTGAAAAATATTTACATAATCTGGAGAAGGAGTAGGTGTCATTTTTCAGGACTTTAATGTGGTGATAATACTTATTTTTCTTGAAAAAAACATGTCAGAGACACATGACATGCCTTCATGCATGTGTGGAGCGGATCTTTAAATAATATTTTTTGCATGTTCACACTTTGTTTAATCACGCCTTCTACATTTTTTCCTCCCTTGTTTCTTTCTGTTTCCTAACTCATCGCCGTCATCTCCAGGTGGTGTTTGACCTCAGTCTGGCCCGGGGTCTGGACTACTATACAGGAATCATTTATGAGGTGGTGCTGACTCAGGCAGGTGTGGCCCAGGTATCCACCGACGCCCAAAACGGGGCAGAGGAGACTGTTAGCGTGGGCAGCGTGGCTGGTGGCGGGCGTTACGATGGCCTGGTGGGGATGTTCGACCCCAAGGGCAGGAAAGTGCCGTGTGTAGGCATCAGCATTGGCATTGAACGGGTCTTCTCCATCATGGAGCAGAAGGCTGAGGTAATGTGCCAGCAAGGGTTGGGTGTCATGACCGTATATACTGTGTGACGGAAGAAATGTGTCCGCGGTAGAGATTTGGGTTATGTAGCAATCCAGCTGCCCTGCAAGGTCAGATGGTTTGGGCGGCAGGATTGTTTCAAAGAAAGCTGCTTTTACTGTTATGAGTCTTTTTACTGTGAAGTGTTGTCTCATGTGAGGCAGTTGAAGATGATCAAACGTGATGATGTATCATATGATATGGTTATTTTAAGCCATTTCGTAATAACATTGACATGACAATTACTATACAATGATATATACCATAACCATGATACAAAACGACAAATAAAAATGACTAAATCGCATCTTCTTTTTTTTCCTATTTATTTATTTAAAAAAAAATCCAAATGACTAAAAATATGACCCATTTGAACTGTGTTTGTCAGGTTGACATGTTCTCAGGTATTGATGTAGTGATAATAAATGTGTCTGAATGTCCAGACTGTAACAGTGTTGTGTTGTTCAGACCTCAGCAGAGAAGGTTCGTACCACAGATGTTCAGGTCATGGTGGCGTCTGCTCAGAAGAATCTGCTAGAGGAGAGACTCAAACTCGTCACCGAGCTGTGGAATGCTGGCATTAAGGTGAGTTTGCATGTGTACGTGTGTTTGTTTTATATGCATTGTACTGACCTTGTGGCCTGCCCAATTTTGTTGAATTTGGTTTGAATCATGATCAATGTATCAATACATTCATATCTGTGACTCTGTCATTGGTATCAGTTACCAGTTATATACTTGGTCTGATTGTTATGATTTTTAATCAATTATTTTGTGTGTGTGTGTGTGTGTGTATGTGTATGTATGTGTATGTGTATGTGTATATCTCCAGGCAGAGGTGATGTACAAGAAGAACCCCAAACTGCTGAGTCAGCTGCAGCACTGTGAGGAGTCCGGTATCCCCCTGGTGGCCATATTGGGAGAACAGGAGCTGAAAGATGGAGTGGTCAAACTGCGCGTCGTGGCCAGCAGAGAGGAGGTACCATAGCTAAAGAGTGCACACAGTCTGCTGTCACACATACACACACATACAAAAGACCGTGTGAATTCAAGTTTTTTATGATAAGCAGTTTTTCTCCATAAGCTTTATTTACAGCCAGTAAGAACACAGAGGAACAATAGCCCGCTGCTATGAGTGTGTAGAGTTTACATCATAAAAACCATTAAAGAGAGAAAGAAAATACAGCAGCAAGCAGCAGTGGTGTGAGTCCAGGCCAGCTGTAAGCGTCTGGATGCTTGTTACTTATTTAATTGACAGAAGCACATGAAAACACACCACATGAGCAGATGTGAATTGGCACGTTGCTGGCAAGTCAACCACCTGGGGATTTGAACCATGGACCAGAGAAGGTGACTTGCTGACTGAGCCAAAAGGGAGACATGGTTTCTGAGAAAGCGAGGCAGTGACGATGAGGGAGTTTTTGTCTATTTGAACTGAAATTCTTAAATCACTCAAAAAACGAAATCACACTTTCATCAAACATTTGGCAAAATAGAACATTTTGTGCTTGCAGTACTCATTCCAGTAAGACGCTGAGTGTCACTGCAGACTCATGGTGTGACGTATATGAACACCATTCAAAACACTTGATATGTCGCATCCAAAGAAGCGTATGATTGAAGACTTGTTGAGATATAGATGTTAACTGATTGCAGATGTTTTGAAAAATATCGAGCGATGAACTTGATCATTGGTTGCAGTGACGCAAACATTTGTCACCATTCAGTGGACGTTCTGAAAAAAATTCACCTCTGAATGATCTATGTATTATTTTTAACATGGACTTTGAAATATCCAGATGTGTAGATTTGTTGTTATAAGCCATGACCAATGACTGGGCCACTGAAGCGTAGATGCAGATGAATTGAGAGATTAAAATGAAAGAATTTTGACTCTCTGCAATCTGTTTTCGAGATAATTGTGAAAATGTAAATGTTAGTGTTACAGCGCCACCTTGAGATCAGTGAATGTCATGTTATGGGCCTGAGTTGTGGGTGGACTCTGCAACCCATCTGCCCTGTTTTGGCTCCAATCAGAGTAAAAACCACTTTATGGCAAGTGTCAAAGGTGGATGGACTTAATATCAGCCTGTGGAGTTTTCCTTAACATTTGAATGTCCAGTAAAATGCTCTGTTACGATAAAGCATTCAATCAGTAGCATCCGCCCAGCTGGCCTTGGAATAGATCTCCAAAGCTCTATAAAGAGGGGTGTGAATTATGTCAGATACATGTCACACACTCTTGTTACCTAAATAAACTGGTGTCGAACTAACCCCACTGTCTCTTTTCCTTGTTTTCTCTCTTCAGGTTGATATTTCCAGAGCAGATCTTGTAGGTGAGATCAGGAGGAGGACCTCTGAGGCCTAGCCCTTCCTTCTGTTTCGCCACAACCCCAATCACATCAACTGATTGCTTCAAACAGACACTGCAGACTCATACAGAATTTCTTGTGTAGCCCTGTTGTTCATGGACCTCATGCAGCCCTGAAAACACACATCCAGCCTCATTTTCATAGCAGCCTCATAGACTGGTGTTATGTTGCACGCTGTAACAGAGCAGGTAGCCAAAAGCATCGAAGCTCACTGGAAGTGCGTCTGACATGATGTGCTTCTTAAAAGGGAACACTGTCATTTGAGAGCACCATCCAGGAAACGTGCTGCAGTTTACATGAGATGTAACCTGTTTTGGATTATGTCTGACAGTCATGTACTTGGCTTTCAGTATCAACATTGTATAATAGTGTGCTCTGAGGAACAGGTCGTTCTTGTTAATGAAACTATAGAAAGCCGCTGGAGTTACTACTACTCAGATTAGAAAAGTCCATTTTCAGAGCAGCGTCCATTCAGAAATGCTCTGCCTGTCCAGGTCCAAGGATGAGAAACTCTGTAGTGAACCCATCGGATGGTTTGCTTCAGTTCAACTCCCAACAAAACAGACTCATTTCTACCTGTATCAAACATGACTGTACTGTCAAGTGTCTCAAATAAACACATTCATCATTTTGCTCAATACTAAAAACCAGCTGCTGTGTTGACTGGTATACAGTTGTATGCATGTTTTGTGTGAAGACACTAGTAAAGGTTGGCCAAATTCCAAATGTTTTTCTCACAGACCTTTAGTGCTATCACACCATGCAGATGTCTACCGTTTCATTTATTGGCTTCATACAAAGCTCGGCAGATAATACTGAGTGAGAGTATTTAAATGTGTGCCCGAAGAAATACAACGTCTTTAAGTGAAATGTGACAATTTCCCTTTCATTGTGTTGGTATGATACCACAAAACTCCTCTTCTAGTCAACAAAGGACATGCAACATGATTAATGCAACAGGTCTGAGGGTCTGATGGATGGCGTGCTGCAGGCAGGCTGTCCGTCTGGCTCACCTCTGTTCTATGAAACTGATGTATTATGGGTAATTTACAATGCCCAGGACTGGAAACTGTGACAGCCAACATTATGTGCAGATTTTTTTTTTTAATCAGCAACCTGTATTATCATGCATAACAGTAATAGCAGTAAAAGCAGGCATGATTCTCACTAGAATATACTTATATCAAGCATTAGACTAGTATTCAGATTCTTTACTTAAGAAAAACCAACAGAATAACAATCTAAAAATATTCCAATTAAATAAAAGGTCCTGCATTCAAACTCCTACTTATGTGAAGGCTGAAAAGTGTTGTACTCACAGTATCAGCAGTTCAGTTCTGCTGCACAAATCTGTTTCCAGTTTTTGGATTTTTCTCTCACTGGATCACTCGAACAGTCATTTAAATGAAACCAAGGCTCCAGCCAGACACTGCTTTATTATAAGGATTCATAAGCGAAATGGCTGACAATCACTCCTTTAATATACTGTGTAACAATGCCTTTTATAAACATGTTTTTTTTTATGTACAATCTTACTGTTTAAAGTAACTACACACTTTGTCAAATAAGTGTAGTGGAGTAAAAAGTATCAGAAATGTGGAAACACTGGAAACATTGCCCACTGGCTAACTCCACCTTTTGGAAGTGGTCATAAATCAGTCATCTTTATAAAGACTTTCCATTTATCCTTCATTCCACACATCTATATAAAGTAGAAACACCATCTTCTTTTCAAATCTAATTTAATTAAAATGAGGAACCAATCCAACAGTAACTCAATAAAAACATGCATAAAACAAACGACAGAAGTTCAAACAAGACTAACAAGTCTACTTATAAAAGCATGCA